>NC_089143.1:23250740-23525740 GCF_009819655.1 Sylvia atricapilla | reverse complement strand
ATATCTAGGGATTGCCTAACATCACTCCCTGTCCCTGAACACATTTGGCTATCTGTATTTCAGTTTGGGTGTGTCAGTTTTGACACATTTACATGAGCATTAGATTGCTCAAGTAAATGTGTCAAAAGTATTTCCTGCTTTTCCTGTGCAGAGTATTCTGGGTATGCTCTGCCACCCCTTTCTCTGGCTCAAAAGAACTTGCCAGGCAGAGCATGCAGAGGCTTTCCCTGCCTCAGACCCCTGAAGCGACTTGCAGGCAAGCAGCAGATGCAGCTTGTTTGGAAAAAAATACCACAAGGGGGTCTGTCTACCCACCTTTTAATATCAGAGGGGATGGGGCAGATACCTTCACTCCTTTCAGAAAGCTGAATTTAAAAATTTGAAAGAAACACAAAATATACACCTGTTCTTTGCTGGTGTTGGACTTAGATCAATGCTACCATAGCAGGCTGTTAAAAGGCCTCTTCCTTGAATAGCTTCTTCTCAAAATAAAAAGGAAAAAGTTTTAAATTTTGTTTAAATTTTTGTTTGAATTTCAGTTGATGCCACCAATTGCCAGAGCAGGGGGTTATGCGTGTTTGTGGAGATCATCTCTCAGCTTTTAATTGCAAGAAGGGCACTTTGCAGTAGATTCATTGTGTGTCTGTATTTCAAAGGGGGATAGAGAAGGAAGGGTTTAGAAGTTTTGCATATATTCAAAGAATGTGATATAATTTTGGAATATTCAGTTCAAATGCCATAACTTCTTTTTCTCACATTTATAAAATGAGTGTGTTTCTGTCCCAAAGACTGAGACTCAGGAAAATGTATCTTCTCCACTCTTACTGAATAACTGACCTTACTTCTCTAAAGCTGACTCAGTTTCTCTACCTCAAATCTTTCTTAATTGTACATATATCAGAAAAAAAAATTCTATCTCTCCTCAGAGCTCTTCTTTCCTACAAACCCCTTGTTCAGAGAAGCAGCTCTTAGGCAGAGAGTGCTGCTTCCCATGTTGACCGCCACCTTCGAGCTGTTTGTCTCCCATCTGTTGTTTGTAAACACTTCATGCCTTGTTCTGCTGATGTTGTTAGCTCCATGGAAAACAAGTTCTATTTTCTTATGTTTGCACACTGCATCAAAGCAACAGGAAATCTGTCCATGACTGGGAAGCCCACGCAACACCAGAGTAAGTTTTTTTCCTTGCTGGGGATCTCAATTAAGGAAACTTGTCAGAGGTAAACAAAGATGATGCAAGCTGTAATTCAGCATGGTTCATCTGTGCACAGAATTTGTGTTCAGGGAGTCTTGTCCAGGGGGGAGAGCAAGGAGAGGGAGATACCAGAGGAGGGAGGGAACTGGGCTGAATGTGTGAGAGAGGGGACAGGAGGTGGCAGAGGAACGAGGCAGAAGGTGCACAGATTAAGAGCTGCAGGATGTATTTTTGGCTCATGCCTTTGCAGAACTAGTTAAAAGTTGTCTTCTGGAATTTCTCTGTCCCTAGAATCCCTTTCTTTTCCCAGCCAGAGAAAAGCATAGGGAGAAGGATTAATATCCAGGTCTTAATAACTGTCACAAAATAAGATTGACTTCAGAATTGCCAGTCTGAGGAGCAGAAGGGTTTCTGTGCTGCCATGACTGCACATCCAGTTCAGGATTCTGCTTTGGAGAAGACAGCCAATGGATTTGCTACACTTCAAGGAAGTTACTTCTACTTTTTCCATTATTACACCCTGCTGTGCTTTCTACACATAGGTAGGATGAAAAGCTGTCCAGTACTTGCTCATCACCGTGAAAATTGCCAGATTCCTAAGCATCCCAGTACTGTTCTTCAATGTCATGAGTATTGGGCTAAATTTTGATCCTTTCTCAGGCCTTCCTATACAAACTCCTGTTGTCTTTATGAGGTTTATAGAGGACTGAACATGACAGAGATTATTTCAATCTGATATAATCTGACGTAATGTTGCATGTTGATAGTCTAGAGGTAGCTAGGTATAGAACAAGAAACTTGGGTTTAGAAACTTTTCTTCTTGTTTATAGTTCATGGTTTGCTCTACATTAATGATTCTCTGTGCTTAATCAAGGGTTAAAGCAGATGATTGTGATACATTGTTTCCTAATGAGAAGAAATGCAATCAAATGTGTTTTTTATCTTTTGAAAACAAAGCAGTGATCAAGATTTTTTTTTTATTATTTACAATAATATTTACAGGAATTATTTCCCATGTCTTAAAGAATCTAAACTTTCTAATTTCTTTTTTTTTTTTTTCTCTTGACAGAAGCCCAAGACGATGCATCTTTCCAGTAACTCCTGTAAAAATGCACACAAGACTTTGAAATAAAACGAGGCCCGAAGAAAGTTAATGAAGTTGTTAATAGTCTTTGTCACAAATGAGAAGACTGTGGGTGATTCTAGTTTTTTCCTTCAGGCCTTGATGAGTCATGAAAATGACACAAAGCTAATTTTTCTAATGGAGCAGGTTCTGTAAGTAAAAGAAGAGGAAAAATCAAGAAAAAACTAAAATACAGACATCTGATGACAAGAACTACTACTGGTGGTGACCAGTGGGTTGTAGCTGGAATTTTCTTGAATCTTAATGGTCGTTTTGACCTAATTTACTTTTTTAGAAAGGTCAAACCCTTTTTTCTCTTAAAGGTCATGTACTTCAACTAAGAAATCATTTCTCATCTACAGAACAATACAGCAGCATAAAATTCAGGTGTTTTTCATTCTGAATATACTAATGAATTGTGATCAATAAGCCTGGAGTACTTCACACCCCTTTGCTCTGTCCTCATTAAATAGTTCCTTTTTGTGCTTGTGTGTGTGAATGATCCCAGGGTTATGTAGTTATCCAGCGACAGGCTCATCCACTGGAGCCTGGAGATGGATGTCATTTCACACAGAAGGAAAATGTCATTCCAAAAACCCACATGGACCTCATAATTGTGAGAGACATGTGAGAAAAAAGTTCCTTGTTAAACAAGGATGCCAAATTTAAATAAAAACCTTGATTTCAGTCTCAGAAATGCTGTGAACGTTTTAGTTGAATAATGCAGCTTTATTGCTTCTGAAAATGGCTGCACCTCTTGATCAGTCAGATCAGGTGCTAGCAAAGGGCACACAGGCCTTACATAAAGCACACCTCAAATGGGAATGGCAATGCAGGAATATTGACATTTTCACATCATTCTACCTGTTTGAATAACAGCGGAACGAACTGCCCCTTAAAAAAAATAAAGAAAGTAAACAGAAAATGCTTTTTCATTAATTTGGTGAACCTGCTCAGAAATATTGAAGGGACGCATAGAAAACTGGAGTGGTCACAGGAATTGCAATAATGTGTTGGGGAGACAAAAAGCTGCCACTATCCTAACTGGGGAATTTCTCTGACAGGAAACTGGGATTCGTTGCATTTCACGATTTCCTCATGCTAACTACATAAAATATTTTATAAAACCTGAGTGATTTCTATAACACAATTTTGGCAATTTAAAGCAAAACATGTTGCTATGACAGTTCTTACAAATCTTTTAGCTTTGTTTTGTATTATAAATATGTCAAAATGAAGCCATTTCTGTCCAAACAAAAAATTTCCAGGCTTTTTAAAAATATTTCTTACTTGCCAAAGTCAAGATGAAGGCTAATTTCAAATGCTATAACTTAGATCTGCATAACCATAAACCCACAAGGACATAGCTTTAGTCTTATAAATAAGTAATGTCATTAGATACAGTATTCTCAGTTTAATTGACTTCGTTTACTACTCTGTATAACAGTGATTAAAAAATAAAAGGCATTTAACATTGGTGAAACCTTTTCTGGTGGTTTCTAAACTGGAAGTCAGTAAGCACAAGCCATTGCCAGAAAATGTTATCGGTTTTGGCATTTGTTTCAGTAGTAAAATACTGAGTGAAATCTAAGTGGATCCAGGGAATTGCATCTAATCCTTTGTAAATAAGAATCAGGTGAAATCTCAAAGGCAAAGACATAAAAATAGCACAGATTTATCATGCAGACATCATTGATGAAAGCCCACATAAGGAACTCGTTTAATTTTCTGCAGGTGGACCACTGTAAGTAAAAAAAGTGTCTTTTTGTAGGGGATATTTACCAAGTTGGCAGTTGAGTCTTTTCCTTCAGAGGTATTGAAAGGACTGGGTATTTTCAGATTTGGGATTTTTTTACGTCAGAAGAAAAGATGTTTAAGTTGTAGAAGGAGTTGCCAAAGATAGAATTTATTTCTGTGAGGCAATAAAGTTGCTGAATTACAGTGAAAGCAATTTCTTAAATTAAAATTCATATCCATTCGTCCCTTAAATTAACTCAGATGTGTCCTATACATGAGTTAACATGGGTTTAATCATAGATTATCAGCTGAGGGTATCGCCTTAGAGGGGCTGACATCTGTGTTGCTTTGTGCTGTGGTCTCTAAAAAAGTGACTCAAGAGCTACAGCATGGCAGAAATAAATACTTTAATTTTGTCAGAAAACTAGAAATCATTTGATTAGTGGCAGTTTATTTTCTGGTGATGTGAAGTTGCTGAGAAAGAAGGAAAAGGGAATATCCCAAAGCAAGTAACAAGAAAAGCAGAGACCACACTGAAATAAAAGCAACAGAGGGTGGAATATTCTGAAAAAGGGACTGGAAAAGAGATGATTTAAGATCAAGGAGATGAAGAACTGCAGGAGCCAGTGGTACCTACATCTTTTCAGCACACGGAGAAAGGCTTTGTGCTCAAAGAAATAGAACACAGACCTTTTTCTTGGTCTTTTCTACCCCAAGCCATGGAGCTGTCTCAGAGACATAAAGCAGTTGGGAATGGAAGAGAAAGGTGGTCAATAGAACAGTAATGAGATGTTACAGAGCCCTCTGAAAAGTGATTCTAATAATGAAATTTTACAAAAACTCCTGGTTTGTTGGGTTTTATGTATATTCAAGCTCTAGCTAACTTCACTCTTTCCTCCCCATCCCACACGCATTTATACAGCTTTTGCAATTGACTTGAAGGACCAAGATACAAGTATTTTATACTTTCATTTTAATGTTTCAATGTGGTTTTTTCCCATTAGCAGGTTATAAATGCATATGGGTTTGGGAGAGTTTGGAGTAATAGGGAGTAAAATGGAAAGTGCTCCTGGGAAATTGCTTATTTATATAAAGCTGATGAGAAAACAAGTGTTTTATGGTAGGGCCCTGACTCTCTTAAGGGATATTTGGCTCGAGGACAGGGTACTTGCTGGAGCACACATTTAGGTGTGTCTGTTATTGCACTACTTTGTTTTGAGAGTGGAAAAACACTGTCTATCAGGTGATTTTTATTAGATTTTTTTCCCCCTTTAAGTGTCAGCATCTGTTGGGCATATACAGAATTATTCTGTGGACTTGTATATCCAGAGAGTTTTGCTGTCACTGAGCCATCAGACAGTCAGCTGGGTTATAGACGTGGAAAATACGTGTAAAACTCACAGTCAGCTTGTGTAACACTATTTGTTTCAAGGCTCAGCAGGTGTAAATGTACCAGTAAAAAAGGCACGAGTGCCAAGAATATCTGTAATTGCTACACTAGGTGTGATCACGTGTGAGGGAGCAAAATCATAGAAATCATAAGAGCAAATGAAAAAACAAAGGTGTTCCAGAAGATGTGGAAAGACTCCACCAGTGCCTGATTTTCTGAAGGTGAGTGGCCAGTACAGGCCATCCCACTAGGTGTTCAACTCTGTGTTACTGATAATATCTCAGCTTACCCAACAGTAAAACATCATCAGAGTAGTTGAAACCTGTGATTTGTCTGACACTGTAAATGCTTTAAAAATCTTACTAATGATTTAAGAAAAAGACATGCAAACAAGCAGAAAAAATTAACGTTATCTGAAGTTAATGTGGATATGGTGCCTTGACCCATTTAGAATATTAAGAAATATGCTGCATTAAAGTATTTAATATATTTTTTCATTATGTATTGAGTGGCCAAAAATATCTTAAGAGTCTTTTAAGGTAATGTATAATAACATATCTTCCCCAAAAGTGGGTCAAGGCTTACGTAGTCTGCATTTTCAACGTGGGTCCCTCTTAAAAGGAAAATCCCAATGGTACAGAAGGAGCTAACACAGCAAAAGGGTCCAAATCCCCTATTTTGTGATATCCTTTGACCTTGGTCTGCCTAAATGCAGAGCAATAGTCACAGATTGTGGTCTAATTAATGGCAAATTATCTTTAAGTATTTTTCTTCAGTGCTGCAAAAGTGCAATTGTTATGATGATGATGGTGCTGTGCATTGGCTTCTTGTTTTGCCTCCTGATAAAACCTCCCTGTTTCCCATTAAAGCAGCAAGAGGAGGTGATAGGAGGGGGAGGCTCCAGGTTGCTGCCCACAGCACAAGGTGGTATAAGGATAAAAGAATAACATGCCCTGAACGTGAGATAACAAAGCACGTAATGGGATTTGCAGGGGTGAAAAGGGAAGGGGTGAGCACAAATTGCTGCAAGATCGTTGGCTTGTTCAGTTAAGACCTTAATTCTTGTGCCTGTTATCAGTTGCAGGGAATTATAAAGTTGTAAATTATAAGGTAATTTGGTGAGTTACAGTTGCATGGACATCAGATACAAGTTGAAAGTGTAAAAGTAGGATACTGAGCAAATGAGCTTAAATAATACCCTGTTATGCAGCTCACATCTCCTCCCTTCTTGGACTTTTCTTGTAATGTTATTTCCAAACACTAAGTTTAAGGATTGTTTCCTTAGTAGGCAAACATTCAGGTTTTCCAAGATATTCTAATACACTGAGGACATTCACTTTAAATCTTTTTATTTTTTTTTTTTCTTCCTCTGTAAGGTGACAGTGGTTATCTCTTGAAAAATTGCCTAATCTCTTCCATATTTTATCTCCAGATTCCCTCTGAAAACTGTTTCATTAGAAATTGTAATGAAACTCAAAAAGTGACCAGAATAGTAATTGACAGAAGACTTGGCATCTTCAAAATGGGACTTGGATGCTTAGATAAATGTGGTGGAACAGAGCTGAACTGCCCTTCATGTGAGTTGAGGGCAGTCCTGGTAGGTGTGAGGTTATGTAATACACCCATTAAACATGCCTCATCTGGGAAGACGAAGGGGAAGCATTTTAATGAGTCAATCTAAATTGCTGGAGGAAATAACCATAATGATAGAGACTTGGAAAATTATGTGTGCTTAGATGTGGGACTGCAGCACAGCAGAGGAGGTGCTGGCTCTGGCTGTTACACAGACCTCCTGCATGCTGGCTCATATGTGCCTTCCGAGCCTTCTGTGCCTTTACATTTCATCCTAGAACCACTTCAGTGTCAGTAAAATGGAAATTAGAGATGCCATCTTCCAGTGCTGAAGGGAAAAGTGGACTGCAGACCAGCAGACTAGAGTTTCAGGCAATAAATGGTTTCCAAGCTCTTCACTTCTCATGCCAAACAGGTCTGGGCACTGCTTACCCTCTCCTCCTGCTCAGTGAACAAGAATGTTCCAGCAAATGCAATAAAATTAAGTTCCTAATTTCCACTCCTCTAAGCTAGCCTGTAACAATATCCCTCTGTTAGGAACTCTGTCTTACAATCATCTTACAATCAACTTAAGGCACCCAAATTCTTTACTATCTCTTCTCTTGCCAAATTCATCTCAGTCCTGTAAGGTCAAACACCCTTTCCCAGACAAAACCCTATACTAATAAAAGACATCAGTTTTTGCACCACAAATGTAAAGAGAGGGAAGAAAAACCTTTCAGCCATAGACTATTCTATACTAAGAAGAATCTACTCAAAATTATTCAAGTCTGAGAGACTAAAACAGTCAAGGTATTGCGGCTTTTCTGGGAAAGCTCATTTTAGTGGACCTCCACATTCAGTTATGCACAGAATAAGCTCCTCTATGAATAGCATTAAGAGGCTTACCTTTCTGTGGATTTCTGTCCTATATTTTCTATGCATTCTCCTCAAAATCTTAAAGTACCTCCAGCTTTTATTGTGCCAGGTTTTTGACCCCCTCACTGCAAGAAGTGAGCACATGGCACACAAAGCTTGGCTTTGCCAGTTGTCCTGCTAATGCACATATGCTGTCAGATCAGCTGGCTCTTGGCAAACAGCAGAGGTAAATGTCAGGTTCTTTCCTGTCCCTTGCTATGAGGAGAGCACAAAACTATCCCTTAACAGCACAGTGCAACCAGAGTCCACTGACTCAGTTTTCTTTTTATAATCTCCAGGATAGTAAAAAATTAACATCAACAAAAGGGTCAGACACACAGGGGGAAAGAAGGAAGCACATTGCTCTTAATTTCTGATGAGAAATTTAAATTTTGTGGTTTTCATTTAAGTTTTCCCATCTTAATCCAAGTGGTGTTACACAACTGATGTACTGTCTTAAGAGCATTTGTTTTTTCTTCTGTCAATAACATGTATTTCTTTCTTACCAATGAGAAATGATGGGTCAAATCATGAGATGAGAGAGGGCTGTGTTATTCCATTCAATAAGATTTGTATCTGGCACTTGCTGGTTCTGGTCTGCTTATCTGCTTGTATGAAAGGAAAAAAATCCTCCTACCTGATTTTGTCAGGACTATTTTGTTGGGGATTAATTTGACCTCCTCCTCCAGCATTCATATTTGGGAGTTTTTAGCCACATCAGGTCCATCAGCAACGTCAGAGGATTGTGGAATAGTGGGGGAATTGTGCTCTGACATTTTTGGGGGTCGTGCACAGCTGTGGGATGGGCAAGGATGGATGTTACTCTCAGATTGATCATGGTTCTTAAACTTGGGAGACAAAATGTGTGGAAAATGTTTGCTCTAGGAAGGAAAAAAAAAATGAGGAATGTTCATGCTCCCATGGACTTGCGGGGCTGGACAAAACATCCAGGATAAATGTGGCTGTTGAGCAGCCAGTGACACCACATGAAAAGAGCTTTAGCAAGGGAACAAAAGCGATACTGTTTTATCTTTACTGCTGATTAAAGTCTGTAACTACTGTAGCTACAAAATTATGCACATTTTAAACAAAAGCCTGCACCATGTCACAAGCAAGAAAAACAAGTCACAGGGCGCAAGGCAAAGCTTTCCTGGGAGGCACTGGTGGTTAATCAGTCCCTCTCCCACAGTGGCTGCAGTGTCATCTGAGCTGGGGACTCGATGCCCTGTGCCAAGCAGTTGCCAAAATACAGCTGTTTAACCCTTCCTTGTGCTCAGCTGAGCCACCAGAAATACCAAGCGTGGGGCAGAGAGAAGGGGCTTTAACTGATACCACCTTCAGTGAAAGATGGGTTTATCCTAAAATGCCTCACAGACCCCACACCCCCTGCAAACAGAGCACAAAATCCCAAACTCAGAAGGCCAAACATCAAAAAAGAAAAAAATTAAACAGAAAAATAATCAATGACATCCTGTAAAAGAAAGTCACTCTACAGAAAGGATTTAATACAGCAAAAATAAAATCAGTCATAGTTTTAAACAGGTACTGCATAAGAGATAAGGAGGTCTGGAGAAACTCTGGAGGGGTTTGCTCAGTATTAAATGATGATGAAACATCTGTACATGCTATCCATCACTGAATGTGTGAAAGAACTTTTGATTTGGAAAATTACAGAAAGGCTTAACTGCTGGCTTTTACAGAGGGAAAAAAAATTAATAGATTATACAGCCTTGAAAATATGCAATTTTTCTTTTGTGTATACAGAAGCAAATTTATGTACAGGTTTTTTATGTGTACAAGGCTGTTTCTGAGCAGCTACTCATTAAAAATACCAGTTGTTCTCTTACAAGGAAGAGCTTTTGAATATACCAAAGAAATGTGTTTTATTTTAAAAAGAAAATTATTTAATTAAAGATATAAATGCAGATTCAGATCTTACATATAAAAGGCTTGAGATTTTACATTGCCAAACTCAAACCTGTTTTTAGAACTGTAGTCCCAGCTTCAATTCCAAATTGTTTTGCCATCCTAAAGTTCATGCAACAATACACAACAGACACAGAATGAGTCTTTTCTGTCCTGCTGCATTTCTTATTCCTCTGTTCATGTTTATTTACCCTTCATAAAGCACTTTTCTTCACTGTATTTCTACCAAAGCAGTTAGAGGATAATATCTGGCCACAAAACCCCTGCTAGAACAGGTAACTACAAAGGGCCACCTAATTTTGTGAGTTTTCAGTCTCATGCACAAAATAACAACAATACTGATTTTTAAGCTGTCATGGAATTGTGCAATGGTTTGGGTTGGAAGGGACCATAAAGACCAACTAAATACAACCCCATGGCAGGAGCAGGGACACTTCCCACTATCCCAGGTTGCTCCAATTCCTGTCCAGCCTGGCCTTAGACACTTCCAGGGATCCAGGGACAGCCACAGCTTCTCTGGGCACCCTGTGCCAGGGCCTCCCCACCCTCACAGCCAAAACTTTCTTCTTAAAATCCCATCTGACCCTTCCCTGTGTCACTTTAAGTCATCCTTCAGCAAAATCTTTGAATATTAGCCAAAAGTCAGTCCTAGTCCAAGTATCACTAATTGTGTCTCTAGAAGCTGTTTCCTTAAATCTCTTCAAGATCCAAAGTCTGGTTTTTGCTCAAGCTGACATTGAAACTGTTGCGTGAAATTCCCTTTCATTCTGAGTAAAGGCCATGACAAAAGGCCAAGGTTGTAGCAAAGGCATTTTGGGGAGCCTCAGAAGAACATCCCCTCAAAGCAATTGCCAGCTATTTTTTCCACTTCTACCATGTTCAAAGTTCAAGACAAAAGTTACTTTGAGAACCTGAATCAGTGTGTACCATTTCCAAAATGCATGGCTAAGCAAGAAATGTCATTCAGTCAAGCCATCACCAAAATGTTTCTAATTACATCTCTGACTAATGACATCTCTGAATAATGTATCCCTTTTAAGCAGTGGTTTTAAAGGTAAAACCATTGGCTCAGAATTGATTCCTTATTTTCAGGCAATTCTTCCTATGAAGTTGAACCAACAGTGTTTAATCTGGTGATAAGTTTCCACACAGAATTGCTGATTATAGTCCCAAACCTGCAAAGTGCAACAGGATCAGACGGGGAAGGGTTAATAAAAATATTAAGAAGAGTGGACTGGATAATTTCATAATTCAGCTAGGAATAATTAGTGCAGTTATTTTATATTATATCCTAAGGATATACTGAAACTTCCTGTCATTTGTTCGATACCAGAAAAGGACCCTGCAGATCCCAATTGAAAACAGACAAGAAATTTGAGATCACTGCTCCCCAGCAGCATTTCTGCCACTGAATGGGACATTTCCATACAGCTGGAAGTCCTGAGTCTCCAAAAGCTGTCATGTAATTCAGCTGAAGAACATTGCAGACACAGCTAATGCTGGGCCATTATCTTTTGTTTCTTAAATAATTTGGCTCTGATGGCATGAAGAAGACAAACATCCCTGGAAGTGTCCAAGGCCAGGCTGGATGGGGCTTGGAGCAAACTGGGACAGCGGAAGCTGTCCCTGCCCATGGCAGGGGGTGGAACAAGATGATTTTTAAGTTCCCTTCCAACCCAAACCATTCTTTGATTCCATCATAGCTTAAAATTCAGGATCATTGTTCTTTTGTGGATAAGGATGAAAACTCCCAAAATTCAGTGGCCCTTTGTAGTTACCTGTTCAGGTGGCACGACTACAAACAGTTCTGTTTGGTTTTCTCTCCACCCTCATCTCCCAACAGCAGCCACATGCAATCAAATCAACATTCCTCAAGTCATTGCATACTGATGGCCCAGAGGATTTGGGAACTATTGAAAACACACCAAACATACCAAAAAGTGATTTTTCCTGTTCAAACCTTCTCCAACATTTTTCAGGCCCTTAAACTGACACCTTAACTAAATTTTCTGATGTTTAGTGTCTTGCAAAAGGCCTGAACTAATGGGTACAGATAAATCCTTAAAGGAATACTTCATCTCTTGCCAACATTCTTGGCAAAATTTATGTTCTTGTTAATAGTTTTGTACTTAGACATTAAACAACCCTTAAGTGCTCCCACTTGGCTGTATAAATAAGGTTTTTATTCATGTGAATATTTCTGTTCAGCATATTTGGTGAGAGATACCTGACCCAAGTTTAAATCTGGAAAGGACAGGAAACGTAGACAATTTCCATCCTTTCCTGGCATTTGGTTTGGATTATGACACACTAAGGTCCAAATATTTTTGTGACAGGTGTTGCACAAACACTAAATGGAGGCATCATTGGCCAGCAGACTTTATGGGCTGAAACAAAAGCACATGAAATTGGACATGAATCTGAATTTGCACATAAATGAACATAGTAAAGTATTAAAACATTTTGCGGTCTATTTATGTCTCTGAGTATGGGAAATTTTTCTATCAGATCTTTTTGATGAAAATAAAAAGAAGCTGAATCATATCAAGCAAAATATGTGCATAATGTTTCAAAAAATGATAAAGCTGAAAAGGATAATTTCAAACAAAAAGTAGTGTTTAAAAAGTCAATTTTTTTACAGTAAAAATAGAGTTTAAGAAAGAATTTTAATTACTTTGTTTAAGGTCAAACAAATATTCTTTCAAGTCAAAATAATTTAATCTTTCTTTTCATTTTTTGCCAGGCTGACTGGAAATGAAAGTAAAATGAATTATCAGAAGAAAATATTTCAGTCCACAGACAATAACAAAAAATGAAATGAGGCAATTAGGCATTTCTAGTATTTTTATTGCTGTTAATGCAGGGTAGAGGTTGGAAGTAAACAAGTAGCAAATGGAAAATTGAGTAGGTTACATGAGAAAAATGAGCAGCAAAGCAGGATTTAAAGAAAGATAAGGTAACAGATGTTTGGATTTTAATGTGATACTTCTACATTTGAAGAGCAGTCCGAGGGACAGTGTAGAGATCCAGGATAAATTGACAGCTGGACAAAAACTTTGAGAATTCTGTGAAAGGTCGGAGTCCTAATGCGTTAATGGATCAAAAATCTGTAACCACTGGGGTGTGAGCACAAAGCCAAGAAGCCACTCCTTGCTGGAGAGGTGCACTGGAGGCTCCAGCTGAGCCTTCCTGATTTGGGAAACTTTCCCCACATTTGGGGGTCGGGCTCTTCTCAAAACAAGCAAGTGACAGGACAAGGGGAAACAGCCTCAGATTGTGCCAGGAGGTTTAGATTGGATATTGGGGAAAAATTCTTCACCCAAAGGGTTTTCCAGCCCTGGCACAGCTGCCCAGCTCAGTGCTGGGGTCACCATCACTGGAGGGATTTAAAAGCTGTGTGGATGTGACACCTGGGGACATGGGTCAATGGTGGCCTTGGCAGTGCTGCCTTAAGTGTTGCAGTTGATGATCTTAGAGGGTTTTTACAACCTTAAGGATTCTATATAAGAAGTACTAATACAAAATGTCATGTATATAAACGTGCCTCATTAGTTTTCCTCATATTCTCCTCCAGTTTTCCCGTCAAAAGCCCCAGTGGCATTAGGCCACCCGGGGTGGTACATGAGGCACAAGGTCCCAGCTCACTTTTCAAAACAGTTCTTATTTGCCAGAGGGGAGAAAATGTTTAAAACCCTTCTGTCCAGGACTGTTTCTGTGCTACCTGAAATCTACACTGTAATCTGTCTGTTATTCCCCATTGCACCAGGGTCACACCTATGTGAAAAAAGCCTCAGTTAAGAGCCTATTTTGCTTCCTATATTTCAGATGTTCAGAGTTTGACATTGTTCTGCTGCTCTATGGACAAAGATTACTGTGTTCAAAAGCCACACTCACCCCTGGATAATTTGTTTGTCCTTATTACAGTAAATTTGTATATTGATCTTTATTACAGTATCATCTAACAGGATGTTTAGCATCCACACTCTGTCATGCAGGGCTCTGCACAGCTATGAGGGAGGAATGCAGAGTAGGTATTATACCATACAGGAAACAATATATTTATATTTTACACATGTAATTTAGGTTTCTATGTTATAAAGAATAATATGTGTCTGTGGAAGGAATTTTCCTGATACCCGATTGACTGTAGCACTTGGAAAATATTTTCCCTAGTGGGTGGGGTGCTTTATTCCTATTGCCCTTTCATGATTTCTTTTTCCTCTCTTACATTAATTTTGTTGGCAAATTTCTTGGAATTTCACTGAGATTAATTTTTCTGCTTATTATACCCTTCTACTTTTTTAATTTATTATATTTAATAATCTCACACTTGTTTGCATTTGGGAGGATATCATAATAGCACAGCAGCCATACTGTTTTCACTGGCCATTTCAATGAAGAAAAATATGCTGCCATAATAAATAGACATAGAAGAAAAATTAAGTCCTATTTCTCAGAAGAACATCTGAAAGTGAGCCTATATATATATGCTTAAGTAATCTAAATGACTTGATGTATATTTTTATTTTAGTATCTGCAGAAAGATGGATCCCAGCCCATTAAAACTAAAATTTCCAGAAAGACAAGCACTCTGATGTATCATCTGTCAAGGTAAAGGGACTAAGAACCTCTAGCTGACTGATATGATGGATTTTCACTTTCCTACTTGCTTCAAGAAGGAAGAAAGTGTGGAGCTGAACAGCTGGTAACATTTGCTAAAAGATTATGGTGCTGAGATTCTGATTTAAATTTGACTTTTTGGTCGTAAACACATGAACAACATATGAAATGTTCTTATTCCTTAGCATATTTTCACTTGAGTGATTCAACTGCTTCCTCTATAAAACCTATATAGGATTAAAGAGCAAAGAGGTCTCCAACTGAAAAAAAGACATGTATTTCCTGGAAAAGGAAGTCATGCAAGAGGCTCAAAGCTTTCTTTAGGGTAGCTGCTACCACCTTCTGTAAGACTGTTGAAACACATGTAAATGAGAAGTTTAAAAGTATATATATATATATATATATATATATAAATATTTGGCAATATAAGGAGCCTCTCCCCTACATTGTCCTCTTTAGGCTTAGAGATACAAAAGACTTTCCTTGTCTGCAGAAGAACCACGTGAAAATATCTCCGGCTGCTCCACCATTTTATGTAAATTTGGAAATATTTTAGAAATTATGTGAAACAAGCCCACAAGCTGTCACAAATACTGTTAGCACCTCTTGTATGTGTAAATAAAGGGAGTAGCCTGTGGTATTTGCAGCCTTTGACCAATCAGGATGTAAACTCTAGGAATTGTTTTGGCAAATTTCAGAGGCAAGTATTGGCTCACTTAAGCCAGACCAAGACCCCCAAACCCTTTCAGTTAAAAGCAAAGCAATCAGTCAGTCAAGTCAGAGTGCTTCCAAGCTTTGTCGTCAGATGTTGTCTATCAAAAAACCATCCAGAAGTGAAAAGCTCAAGCAGCACGTGAGACTCTGATTTAAAAAAATTATAGAATCCTTTAGTGAAAAAGACATCTAAGATCATTGAGGAAGACAATTTCAGTGGTTTTCTGAGAGGAGCCTGTAAATGAAATGTGAACATGATCCATTAGAGCCCTGTAAAACCTAAATAAAATCTGGATTATAAATGGGGTAAGTGATCAGACAGCACTCCTGCATCATTTATCAGCAAGTGCTTTCAGTGATAAAAAGTAAAAGCAATAAAAGACTGATTTCATAGAACATTCTGAACCCTTTGGTGAAGTGGCCTGATTTAAGTCAGAGAAACTTCGATAAAACCAGGGAAAAACATACAAATAGAAGCAGAAAATATGTCAGATATTTCTAATATGAAACCACACCTTGCAAAGCAGTGAGTCCAAAAGGGTGTTTGGATTTATAGAGGTCTGGAAAACCTTCTTTACAGCCAAAGACTAAACAATATTGATTTGTTCAGTTTATCTGAGGAAAGATTATGATTAAGTCACCTTCTAATCTATAAGTAGGAACATTGAGAGAAGACTTATGATAATGGAAAGCTCTTTAATCTGGCTGACAGAAGCATGGCAAAAGCCAAAGGACAAACCCACTTAAATAATTTTGGAAATGAAACACACATTTTGAAACCATAGGGGTTCTGTGTAACAAATTAATAAAGCATCTTATTGATTCCCCATCATTTCAAGTCTTTGGGGATGTTTTTCTAGAAGAGTCCTAATGCTGTCAAAAGTTACAGCCTTGATGCAAGAAGTGCTCTGTGAAAGAGTATGAACTGCATCAAGTTCAACTTAAAGTGAATATGTTGGTGTCTTCTGAGTTTATAACCAAAAAATCTTCAATGTTAGGCCATAGTTATGCATGTCTGTGGCTTCTGAGATAGGTTGTACTGTCCTTTGGGGAAAAATAAAGTTGAGAGTTGATAATTCTATTATTTTCTTTTCATTTAATGACATCTCCCAATCTAGCTGGCTTTGTGCCTGCTGGAAAGGAGAGTTGGTGTTATTTAACACTTCCCAAACATACGTCTCTGGGCTTCATTTTGTATACACTACAGCTCGCAGATTCTAAGAAATAATGTCTTGTGTCCATCATTCTCCCACACACACACTTGTTCTTTTTTTTTTCTTTTTTGGGTTGCCCCTGATATTTTTAAGAAATCCAAAAAGCTTCCTACGGAGCAGTAGCACCTGAATACTCCTATAATCTTCGTTTTTGTGATGTGTTGGATTGTCTCTGCATCTATTGCTGCCGCTAAAATGTTGGATGTGGTTTTAAAAGCTTCAAGTGGGGCCAATCTCTGTGGGAATATTACAGGATATTGCTAAGAATATATATTGACAGATCAGTTTATTGAGCAAGAGGGAAGATTTTGACAGCATTTTGTAATTCCTGTGAATTGTAGTTGGTTTGTTTAGTAAAAAAAAAAATAAATATAGGATAGGCTGATTTCACACAACAAAGCAAATGCAGATACTAAGCTACAAAGGGGCTATGTGGAGGGTGTCATAAGTTATGCTCATCAAGCACTAGAAGACTTGAGCAGAGGTTTTGTAGCAGAAATGTTCAGGGAGGGCACATCAGTCCTAGTAAATAGAATTGGTGAGAAGTGGTTTTTGACAAATAAAATCACTTTTTTTATAATGCAGGAACTGGCAGTAATTTTAACGAACGGTTCTGCTGGCAGGGAGTGACTCACTCCAGCACAGTAAAGACTTTGTTGTTAAAAGTACTTACACTCACATTAGGAGCCTGAAATCATCCCAGACATAATGGCCCACTTTGAAAGAGCAGGAAGCATTAAACAGATTGGCCAATCCAGAGAAAATAATCATAGGAAAATTTATTGAAAGGCAGTTCACCAAATAGCATATCCTGCAGTTAAATCCAGTGGGTTTTGCTCTCCTCATACCAAGTCTGCAGCCTGTGATTTCTGCTCAACAGCATGACTCTGTAAAATAGGTCTTTCCAAGACCATAAAACTAGAAGAGATTCTGGTGCAAGGGCTGCGTAAAGATAGAAGCAACAATAAAATCCTTGTTCTGTAAAGAGGAGGGAAACCAGCACAGCAGCAGCATGATTCATACTCCTTAACTTCAGCCATCCAAAAGGTAGGTGTTGAATCAAAGTTAGTCATTCCTTTTTTGTCACTTGTGGAGGAAGATGTGTCTTGCTTGCTTCAGAGAACTACTTTGGGAACTGCTATTTAGAAAGACTTCCCTCTCTCCACTGCCTTGGAGGATACCCAGGGGAACAGCCAGCAGAAAGCAGCATCTTCCAACCTAAGTCTAGATTGCTCTATCTCTAGGTTTCCCAGAGAAGCTCTGGCAGCCCCGTCCCTGGCAGTGTCCAAGGCCACATTGGACAGGGCTTGGAGCACCCTGGGATAGTGGAAGGTGTCTCTGCCCGTGGCAGGGGAGTAGAATGAGGTGATCTTTGAGGTCCCTTCCAACCCAAACCAATCTGTGTTCTCAGAAGTCCCTTCATAAGGCCCACTCCGATGAAACCAAGGCTCTGAAATTCACTCTCTTCAAAGTGTGTACACAAAAGCATGTTGGTTTCAGTGCATACACAAGGTTCAGTAAAATAACTAAAAAGATGGGAAATCAAGAGATAGACAGAGGCAGAGTAAAATTTACCACAAGACCTCAAGAATCGCACTTGGCATCTTCAGCCTGTAGCAAAAAAAAAAAAAAAAAAAAAAAAAAAAAAAAGCCCCACATTCCAAATCTCAGTGAATTGAGACAAGGTAGAAAAAAAATTGTGCTCAAATGAGATGATTTAACCAATATACTATTGCAGTGGCTGAGGGTTCAGGGAAGAAAAACAAAAGTAAAAATCACCAGTGAAAGTGTAAGAAAGAAATGAAAGAGAAGTTCAGATTGGCATTGGATTAGATTGCCATGGGAAAGGAACAGGGAAAATATGGCATCACTGAGACATCCCTGGAGGTGGTTAAAAACCACATATGTGGCACTTGGGGTCATGGTTTAGTGGTGGTCTGGGTAGTCCTGGGGAAATTGTTGGACTTGATGGTCTTAGAGGGCTTTTCCAACCTAAATGATTCTGTGATTTCCCATTTTACAGCTCTCTGCTTCAGAATGATTTACTGCAGGGTTTGTATTGATTTACAATTATTAGACAGTTATTGTAATTTATGTTGATAAAGCAATAAGGGAGTACTGAAAATATTTATTAAATATGAAAAACTTTGTAGCACTTGGACATTAATCAAAGTTGATCATCTACAATAGATGTGCTAATAAACCATTAGTGAACATTTAAGCTGCAAATACGATGAAAAAAGCTGATAGATTACCTCTTTCAGGAACAGAGAGACTTTGTGGGAATTTTGAATTATTTAAATTGTGACACAGCACAGGATTTAGGAGTGGGAAGCAATTTTACTGTGAGATTTTCTTTTTTAGTTGCTGAGCTCCTGATAAAAAGAGTGATGGAACTAATTTTGTTTCTTGTTGATTTAAACATTAGCAATCCTGGGGTTTGCAAAAACATTAAAGATAGTTGTAAGGGTGAGTCAGATAGTCTATTGTATAATGGAATCATTGGACTTCTTTGATTTTAATGCAGAAAGCATAGTAAAAAATGAAAAGCCCCGAGGAACTCAGGCTTCTCAGCACTTTGTTGCAGATGTCAGAGAAAGAAGTATGAGGGGTCAGTTTAGCATTTGCGTAAGTGACCTGATTAATTGGAGATTAAACGATCGTTTGTTCAGCAAGTGGTGCAGAAGGCTGGGCACACTTCCCTGACCAGCTGAGCCAGGCTTTGCTAGGCACACCTCCAGGCTAGGGGACACTTCTCATGCTCACCCTGTCCTTGGAAAGGTGGAGGGATGCTGGAAGGGACACTGCCTGGAAAGGAGTTAATCCATTAACGCCTCCTGGTTGATTAATTTTCTGCTTCAACTCATTTTAATTCTCGTTCTGCTGATTGTTTCCTTTCAGGGAGGGCATTTGTGGAAAGGTTATCAGCTTCTTGGAAGGACATAGCAAAGCCTCCAAGCACAAACCTAGTCCACTTTTCCGAATAAACAGCTGCAGACAAATCCTGGCTTCATTGATGGGAATGGAAGTTTTCAGAGAATGCAGAATGGTTGGGGTTGGAAGGGACCTCTAAGATCATTTAGTCCAACCACTCTACTCAAGCAGGCTTTGAGTATCTCCAAAGAAAGAGCCTCCACCATCTCTCCAGGCAGTCTGCTTCACTCTCACAGGAAAAAATGCTTTTCTTTGTGTTTAGGTGGAACTTCCCACGTTTCAGTTTGTGCCCACTGCCCATGGTCCTGTTGCTGAGCACCACAGAAAATAGTTTGACCCGTTCCTCTTGACACCCACCATTAAGATATTTGTATGCATTGATAAATCCCCTCTCAGTTGTCTCTTCTTGTGGCTGAACAGCCCCGTCCCTCAGCCTTTCCCTGTAACGGAGATGCTCCAGTCCTCTCTTCATCATTGTAGCCTCCACCGGACCCTCTCCAGGAGCTCCATGTCACTCCTGTCCTGAGGAGCCCAGAATTGCATACAGCCCTGCAGATGTGCCTCACCAGGGCTGAGCAGAGGGGCAGGATTACCTCGCTTAATCTCCTGGAAATTCTCTGATAAATCCTGGCATCCTGTTGGCCTTATTGGCACAATAACACTTATTGGTGTTATTGGCACAATAACACTTTTTGTCATGGACACTTCATGTCCACCATGACCCCAGGTCCTTCACCCCCAGCCTGAGCTGCTGCCTCCCCCTGCAAGTTCAGGACCCTGCCTTTGTATTTGAATTTCAAAACTTTGCTAAAATTCAGCGCCTTTTTTTTTTTTTTTTTTTTTTTTTTTTGGTTCTTACAAAGGAATCAAGTGCCAATTACTTTTTGGATAACATTTCACTGGAAAAATAAATGAAAAAGTACCAGATGTTTGTTGGACATCATTTTAGTTCTTCAAATATCACAGGATTCTACAATGATTTGGCTTAGAAGAGACCTTGAAGCTCATCCATTTCCAATCCCGCTGCCATGGGCCTTCCACTGGCCCAGAGTGCTCCAAGCAGCATCCAACCTGGCCTTGGGCACATCCAGGGATCCAGGGGCAGCCACAGCTTCTCTGGGCAATCTGTGCCACGGCCTCCCCACCCTCACAGGGAAGGATTTCTGGTGCTCAGGGTCATTCTTCCCCAGGTGCAGGACCCTGCATTTGCCTTTCTTGAGAGTCCCTGGGTTTCTCTTCACTGAACTCTCCAACCTGTCCAAGGTCCTGCTGAATGGCCCCACAATCTTCAGGTGGATCAGCCATTCCTCCCAGTTCTGTATCATCATCAAACATGTTCAGAGGACACTGTCCCTTCATCCAGGTCACTGCTGACTAATAAGAACAAGACTGAACCCAGCACTGGCCCCTAGGGCACACCACTACCTACAGGCCTCCAGCTGGACTCTGTGCCACTGGTCACAGCCCTCTGGGCTCCATGAAGGATGGTCAGCAAAGACCAAAAGCTGGCCTTAAGCAAAATGTTTCAGTTCTGAGCAATGTGTGTGTTACAGGCAGTGAAAGTTGGTTGCTTTTCAATTAGGACTGGGAAAAGGAGGAAATGGGCCCTAACAGGTCATGTTCAGTATGGCTGAGACATGCAATGAAAATCCAATTGCAGTAGAAAACTGCTTTTAGCAGAAGAGCCTAATGTGAGGTGTGAAACATTAAGCTTTGTAGATAGGGAGCCTCGCTACACAGAAGCTGGTTATAATTACCAGAGGAAACGATAACGTTATGGTAGATAGCAAGGACATGTACGATACATTATCAGAAAGATTAGTCTGAACTGCAAAGGCTTCCCTTAAACTATCTTAATTAAAGATCATTCAAAACTTCCCTCAACACCTTATTTAGATTGGCTGCAAAAGTACACCAAGTGCTAAAAATTTCCTCTGTGAAGTTTTGATCTCTGAGCTATTAATATTTCCCTCAATTTAGCTTCTGTGCTATTTACAAATCAGAATTGCCTGCCTATGGAAATGGAGTTGTTGGAGCTAGTTATTCCATTGCATCGGATGATTTTTTTTGTTGTTCCCCACCACTCCACCGGTTTACACCTCTGCTTACTTTATTCTGCTTACTCACAGAAACGAGTCTTTACAAGGATTTTCATTTCTCAATCACAATATTGATACAAAATACATTCCATTCTTCCTAGGTATTCATGGCACACACTGTAACAATCCATCTGTTACCAACATCCTGCTCTACAGAATGTTTAAACTGTGTGAATTAGGAGTAAGAATGAGTTGGATTTCTTTCTTTAACTGTACCTGTGATTTGCTCTGCATTAGAGGAAGGAGAAAATAGCTTGGCTGATGTGTAGGTTTTTAATTTTTAATATTTTTGACTATTATTTTTAATATTATCAGCTGTGCTATCCCAGCAGGACATGTAATAATAACATAGCCAAGCATAGCTGTTAGCAGGTCTCTGGTCTTAAAATACTTAAAATAGAGATGTTCTGCTATAGTTTGTCTGAGGACCCTTCTCATAGGCATGATCAATGACAGAGGTACAACCTGTCTTTATTCCATCCTGTCAGCATCACTGATGTTTCCCAGGACTTTTCCTCACCACATTTGTATCCATGATTCATCTGACTGTGTCACTTAGACATTCACAGATCTACTTCTGGTCTTCAATGTAAAGATGATGTCAATACCCAGTAAATGATGAAACTGTCTTTCACTTCATACTATGTAATAAATCAATTTACAGATCAGTGAAAAACTGAAAAGATTATTCTTTTTATCCACAACACCCGCATATCCAGAGCTTTATTTGTGTCCTAGATAGATTGGAGGGTGACATTGAGGAAAACCCCTGTAGGTCTTTCCAGAGATTTTTTTTCCTTGGCAGCATTTAAATAGGAAACAAAAGAAGTTAATTCAGTAAGTGCTTCAACGTGGTAAATTTTAGACAGAAATGCTGCTTGCCCCCAACATTTTTACGAGTTCCAGGTGGAAGTTCTATGGTCTCAATGATTCAGCAATATCTGGAGATAGCACAACCCATCAAAAGTGCAGGAATTATCCCGATCCTTCCTGTCTGCTGCCAGTAGAATACACAGCCAGCAATTCCCAAAGTCTCCCTCCGGCATTTCTCTGTTGGATTCACATAACATGTCAAAGAAATGATTTTTCTCTTTGATTACTGCAGTAAAATAAAAAGCACTGAAAAAGCAACATCTCAGAAACTTACCTTGCAGTTACATGAAAAACCCAGCTCCCTGTAAAGAAATGTAATGAGGAGGGAGTCACGGTCGTTACTCCTTGTTGCAGCACTATAGAGTAACAATGCCATTTGGAGACCCTTGCAGCAGAAAAGTCAGGAAAAGCAAGTCAGCAATCAACTCCACAGGCCAACATACTAAGATATATCAACTCCAACTTTAGTGTGTTTGGAGTCTGCAGAAGTTCCCTGTGTTACCTGAAATGCAAAGGCTGGAGCACAGCAAAATTTTTCTGTCCCGTTGGTTTTTCTGCCTCTTTCCGTCTGGCAGTGACACTTAGAAGTTAAAGCAAAAAATGGAATTCTGGCTCTAAAGGTCTAAAATGGATTTATTGTCTTAGGTAATCATGGAGAGAAAATATATATATATATACAGCTTTAAAGTACAGGTGCTTAAGTTTTACTAAACCAATTTAGAATTAGGCAACTAAGCACCTTTCAAAAGCTTACAGATCCATTTCAAGCTCTGAGCCTGCCTTCCCCCTCCTCGCTTCTTTTAGATTTCTGAAACAACAAGAAACATCTGTGGGTTTTTTTAGTGCTTTACTTTCAGCCCTGCCAATTACGTGCTGTTCTAATTAGAGTCAATGAGAGGTGTGGGCTTCTACTTCCCCTGTTAAAACATTATCAAATGAAACAGAGCATTTTATTCCAGCCTTCTTATTTGATTCAGCACATCACAGGTGTGGTAGTGAAGTTGTGAACATATGTTTTGAAGTCCTGAGAAAGAGAGAAGATGGAGCTGGTTTTGTGCATTACAACCATTTGATTACTTTGGTTTTACAACAGGTCTAAGTGGAGCAAGCACAAACTGACCCAGGGAGCACAGTGACCTCCCAAACCCTGCAGGCTTTGCTATGCAAGGCTGTAACTACGAGAAAAAAAAAAGAAAAAAAAAAAAAAGGTTCTTTAAGAACTCAAGATAACCTCAACTCAAGAATTTTGTATTTAGCATATTTTCTATATGGCAGGAGGACATTTGAGGTTGAAATCTCAGGAGCCCCTGTCTAACACTTACTGTATCCCATTCCACCCCCTCTACCCATTCCTGCTACTTGATGTGGCTGGCTTCACGCCACACTGAATTGGCAATTTCTTCTCTTTGCACTAGAGAATAAATTCAAAAAAACAACCATGTGTATCATGGATAGAAAGGCAGGGAGGGGATTTAAATCAGCTGGGAAATTCCGAGGTTGGAAACGCTTGTTTGTAGCAAAGGAAAACTAATGGTTCTAACTGAGTAGCCCGATGTTAAATTCTGCTTTCTCACCACTATTCCCCGTCAACTGGAGCTGCAGTTACATATTTGTCTGGGGAATGATAATGAAGGAACTGTGAGTAGAAAACAAAGAGCTTGTTACCAGTCAAAGATTAGCCCATGTTGTAGCCCAGACATTTCCCTGCAAGCAATATATTCAGCAGAGCATAAAACTACACTTTACTGTTCAAGGTGCATTCAAACACTGAGGTGATAGCAGGGAAATACACAACTTTTAACAAGACAGCAAAATAACTTGGATTTCTTATTTGGCCAGCAGATTAATTTCCTCAGAACTTGCCAGATGTTCAGGAGGAAAGCAGATTTCTGCCTAGAGCTGTTTGTCCCATCAAAGTCCAATGGGCTGACTTGTGTCAAAAAATTGGGAAGGCAAACCCAGTTTAGATACCAGATGCCTGCTTTGGAGATCCATGATTAACTTGAGAAAATCCAGTGTTCTGGCTTTCAAACAGCAGCGAAATTACATCTGGAGGAAGATCAGACTGATGCTTTAGCCTGCAAAGGGGCATAAATGTCAGTCACCTGTCACGTATGATGTTGGCATTTATCATAGTGTGTCGGTAGAAAAGAGTAAGTGGTAAAATATAATTCAGGATACAAGAGAATTGATTCTGTATGGCTTTGGGATGTTTCTAATTAATTATTCAGAGGGGAAAAAAGCCCAAAAAACAACTGCTGGTTCCCAAAGGAAATAGAGAACAAAGTTATTTAATGAGCTGCCATAAAACACAAACAAGTTCAGTTGGCATTATGCAGATAAGCTCAAAGAACTTTTTCGAGATTATGGTTTAAAAGGGGGACATATTTCAGAAGTTCTAATAACATTACCTCACCGTCCAGCTGTTTATATTGTACTTACAGCTTCTTTGAAAAGATGCCAAAATAAAGTAAATTTGAATATTATCTGCAGAGAACTTCTCTGTGGAATAATCACCAGACTGCTTTTCATTATACCACAATTATATCATCAGCGTCTAATGATCAGAATGCAGAGCAGCTGATTATTTTCATAATGCAATTACTTCATTACATCTTAGAAAACTCAGCTGCATGCAAACAGTTCTCTCCAAATAACTCATTTGTCTGATTAATCATCTGACGGGAACTCCTCTCTCTCTTGCCCCTTTTTAAACGTTCACCTGTTTTCCCTGTGCTTCCTGTTTAACTTGGTCATTACAGCATTAATCACTCAGGAGGAAAGAGGAAGATAGGCTCTTTCTCAAGATGTACAGAGAGAGCCAGATTTTTCCAAGTGAGGCCAATGCAATTGTTCACATGGATTTGCCCTTGTCACTTTTGGCGTGTCCAGACCTCGAGGTATGCATATAAATCAGGGATTTGTGCAGGGGTTTATTAGCTGGCAAATGCAGATGGCTGACACGATGCTCCCTGGTATACATCCCAGGCACTTGACGTGCCTGATGGGTGTTTTTTAGGCAGACATTTCCAAATAGCTGACTTTAACCCTCTGCTCCTCACTGTCAAGAGAAATCTCTAAGGCTTTTGCTAATAACTGCTGGTTTTAATCCTAGTGGAGCAAACCAGATAAAAAATATAAAAGGCTGCAGTGTTTGATTGTTCAGCGGGATTGTTTATACAGAGATGCTGGAATAAAAATAATTAGCAATTCTAGGTACTTCCAGCTGAAGATATGAAACCTTATTTGTGGAAAAAGAAAAGAGTTAGGCTTACATTCAGTCCATTCTCTTTGCAAAACTCAGTGACTCAAAGAAGAAAGGTCAGCGCCAAGGTACTTCTTTATTTGTTGCTTTTTTTGTGGTGCTTTGCTCAAGTTCACAAATCTCAAACAAGAAGGCCAAGGAGGATCACACCTCCAGGCTCCTAATCCCTCTCCCTGACAGATAACCACAGCACCTTAAGAGATCCATCACATGCTCAGAAAGGGAGAACTTTTAAAAGAAAATATTTTAGGAAAATCTACTGAGGCCTAAAGAGAAGAAGAATGAGATTTAATTGAAAGAGAATCTGAATTAAATGCCCACATGAGAAACAGACTTATGAGATTGTAAAAGAAAAATTATTGAAACAATTATAATGGTAATAACAATGCTATTAGAGATAGGATTCCTATTGTAAAGGCTTCTGTCATTTTGGGCGAGTAATTTATTCATTTTCATTTCTGTAGACTGGTATGCTGATAATCAGCTTTACTCCAAACGGTTTTTCTACAATTTGGAAGGGGAAGAAATTTGTAAAATTGCAGTTCCTTATGCTTGAAATCTAATTACAGCTATAGAATCCCCTCTGCCTAACGTCTAACTTCATAGTGGTCCAAGTCACATATTTCACAGCTGGGTTTCTCCACAACTGTTACACCTCTGCAATTTAATTTTGTTAGGCAGGTGATGAACAGCAAGTTTAGGCTTGAATTTTAAACAGAAGTTTCCACTGACTGCATTTTTACAGTTCCTATTTAAGAAAGTTAAAAACCTTTCCAGTGAAAAATACAGAACCATAGAATTCCAGAATGGTTTGGATGGAAAGACACCTCAAAGACCACTGTGTTGCAACCCCTGCCATGGGCAGAGATGCATTCCACAGACCAGTCCACCTTCCAAACTTTGTCCAACCTGGCCTTGGACACTTCCAGGGATCCAGGGGCAGCCACAGCTTCTCTGGGCACCCTGGGCCAGGGCCTCCCCACCCTCATAGGAAACAATTCCTTCCCAATATCCCATCTAACCCTGCCCTCTGGCAGTGGAAGCCATTCCCTGTGTCCTGTCCCTCCATCCCTTGTCCCCAGTCCCCCTCCAGCTCTCCTGGAGCCCCTTTAGCCCCTTGAGCTCTCCCTGGAGCCTTCTCTTCTCTAGGTGAACACCCCCAGCTCTCCCAGCCTGGCTCCAGTCCTTGGAGCATCTCCATGGCCTCCTTCAGACTCTCTCTAACAGGTCCAGGACTTTTTTGTCCTGGAGAACCCAGAACTGGGATGGCCCTGACCAAGGTGCAGCCCCTTGTCTTGGACAGGAAGTTCTCCTGGGCCACTTCCCCAGCTTGTGCAGGTCCCCCTGGATGTCTGTGTTCTTTTCTTGCACCAACTGCACTCCTCAGCCTCGTGTCACCTGTAGAGTCACCAAGGGTGCCCTAAATCCCACTCTCTGTGTCACTGATAAAGAGCCCTGGTCCACCTGGGCATGGAGCCACTGAGCACAGCTCTCTCAATGTGTCCATAGAGCCAAGGTCATGTGGGACTATCTCAAAGGTCTCTCAAAAATCTAGGTAGATGAGGCTCTTTCCATATTTCCTGGGCATATTATTATGCTTTATTCTGGGAAGTATGGACCCCACTTACAAGACACGATTTGTTTTAAATCAGTTTCCACCTCCTCCCTGAACACTGCTGAACAAAAGACTTGTCAATATCTAGTACAGATTTTCCCTGAAGCCCCCAAAATCCCCTTTAAAACATCAGATGAGGTTCTGTCTATGGGAAGATACCACATGAGGAGCATAAACTCGAATAAACAGCACATCTTATCTACAGTGGGGATTCCAATCCAATGCATCAAACTGGTTGAACTTTATGCAGTGCAGGTATAGATTGGAAGAACTTCTGTAAAAGGCTTTACCTAAAGCAAATGTAATTTGGGGAAAAAGGGCAAAGGAGATGAAAAAATCTGAAAGCCAAATAGAACTCAGCTGGAGCTTCCGCCTGTGCTCTAGGAGGGTCTGCACATCCTTGCTGGGTGGATTTTACTGGGTTTTAGGGTGCAGGAAGGCATTTGGAGGCACTGAAGCAAAAGCTGGGGATGGTCCTCACCTGACCTGTGGAAGCTGCTCTTCTTCTGTCCTCAGTGCTGGGGTTCAGGCACCTCTAAGGAGCTTCCCGTACGGAGAACACATCCTGCTGGATCAGTAGGACACGGGCATCTCCCTAAACATGGAGCCAGGCTCCCTCTGAGGAAGCAGCAGGCAGGATGCTGGCGTCTCCCTCCATATACCAGCGAGCAGCTTTGGTAAGCACTGAAATAAATTCTTCAGGATTCTCCTTTTTGGGATTCTCCTTCTCAACTGCTCTTATTCCTAGCAGCCCTGGGAGGCTGTTAATTGAATACCTTCCCAATTTTTTCGGCACTTTAAGCCAAGACATTTTCAGTTAGTCATTTTTTACACTGTTTTTTAAACATATTGTCACCAGAAGACTGGGTGAATTTGTAACAACCCCCCTAATTTTGTGGCAAATAAAGCATTTAAACTTTAATCATCTTGGAAACATCTAAGTAAAAACCACCTAGTTATGAACCCTTTGAAGGACACAAACTCTAAGGGAACGAAAAAGTCTTCTGGATCTTCCCAAAAAAGCATGGGAAACAATTTGCTGCAATGTGAGATCTTCACGTCCTATATGGCATCAAAACAGAGGAATAAAAACCCCATCTGTGCCCCTCATTAGGTGCATGTTGTTTATTGTGCATGTCACACTGGTAGCGTACGAGGGAGATATTACCCTGTGCACATCTTTCTTTTCACTCAGCTGGACTTTTGCCACCCATTTCAAAGAGAACATGTTATCTCATAATTAGAGAAAGCCCAGGAAAAACAGAAAAATAGGTCATCATGCTCAAAACAACTGTGATTCAATGCTTCTGGCCAGTTATTTTTGTACACTGTGATTAATTTAAGTTAATTTAATTTAGCTTGTTTTAATAATTGCATAACTTTTATCTGGTTGCCCATGCCAGATGGCCCAACCAGCCTGAAAACAGGAAGATGCTGTAATTGTGGCAGCCTAATAACATTTATTTACTACAAGCCTGACTGTCTGTGACACTCATCAGAGCACTCCAATATTGTGCTTTGCACTGTATTGCTTCAGTGCACTTCACTTTTAGCCACACAATCTTTTGCCTCCCCAAAATTTTCTGAGAAAATCTGGGTTTCAATGCACCTTTCTCCCTTTGTGCTCCTTGTGAGAACTCCAAGTTCTCTCGCGCTAAGTTCTGCCTCTTTGCCTCTGCAAATTATCAGCTTGAACTGTGTGGTCAGCTTCCTGGGTTGATCATGGCCTGGATGATTTCTGTGCCTCAGTAATTATCTCACATCCTTTGGACAATTAATACTTCTTCAGGTTGTTCATTCCTTGATCCAGAATTATGGAAATATTCTACCTCTGATTTGTTAAAAAAAAAATCTTTCTTTTTTAATATTGGAAAACAAGTAACTTACTGCTTTCGAACAAGCAGCATTTCCTTTGTTTCTGCTTTTTCAATTTCTGTTTGCTCACAGTTAGGAAGCTGAAATAATTTTTAATATAAGATTTAACACCAACAATTTCCAGTCTTCCTTCTCTCCGACCTGTGAGTGTGAGCCTTGTTTGCCCCCATGCACCTCAATATTCCTGCCAAAACTCTAGTGTGACTTTTTCAGAGACTGAACAAATTAAGCAAATAAAGTGAAATTAAATAGTTTGAAGGGGAACATCTGAATTTTGGAGCCGTTTTGGTTCATTCAGGTTAGTTTCTTTCCTTTGCTACTTCTTTACAATTGCCACACTGAAGATCATCTGGTCTGGCAGCTGATTCACCTCTCAAGCTGTGTACAGAAAAAAAAAAAAAAGGATTTTCTTGAAAAATCCAGTTCTGCAGCTGGTTTTCTGCACTGATGGAAAAAGAGATTGTTATGAATACACACCTTGAGTATTTTGGTGCAAACCTTTAATTTAAATGAAATAAATCCATAAATATGCGTTTTGGGGGGCATTTGCCTCTGTCATGCCCATCTGTGTTGTGCTACCAGAGATCCAAATACATTTGTCAAACAGCAACAGGTTCTGTAGAAACATCTTTTTTCTAACTTTTTATAGCAATAATGTGTCATTTTAATGAAGAATTTTAGGTAATGGGGACAGTTTTTATTGCTGAACTGAACCAAATATTTTCCTTAGAAGAACTAAAAATCAATTGACTTGATGAGAGATTTCATTAACAGGGACCAAACCCTATTTTCAGTGAAATCAGACCAGTGGGAAATTTGCTATGCATGATCAGGGACTCACCTTCTAATTAGAATTAATCAGTTATCTCGTATATTTGGCTGCTCTTTTCCTGTCCTCAAATAATTTGCAAATCACACTGAATTTCTTGCATGCTTATTTCTTTTCTGGAGTTGTTCAATACTAATTTAGGTGAACTCATTTCAGCTCATGACGTGTTCATGCGCTATTTATTTAGATTTAAGGGGTATTTTTTCTTTTTCTAATTGAGGCAAGGTGTTCTTCTTCCCTGAATAGCTGATCATAGTTTATTTGGAACTTTTGTTTTGTTTATTGACCAAATAAAATGTGTTTGGATTTTCATTTTCCTTCCCCATTATCTCTTGAAAGCCATGGGGAAAAGAATGATGGGGAAAAATAAAGAAGACAATAGCCAAAAATACTGGTGTGAATTTTGTTCTGTTTGAAAAATCAATGACTGCAAAATGCTGGGCAAAGAGAAAAATATAATTTCTTGAGAAATCTTTCTTAAAAAAAAAAAAAAAGAAAAATCAGTGAGGTCTCATAGGAGGATGATGAATGAGAGGTGAAAAATAACAATAGTATAAAATTGTGCGTGTAAGAATATAGGTGCAGAACAGCTGCTCATTGGACAAATATCTGATTCTACAGAGTTCAGTAAAACACAAGAAGTGAACAACCATTCTGAGTCAAAATGAATGTTTCTGAATGCTGATTTTACAGCAGTCAGATAGATGTAGACTCACTTTCTTGGGAATGGATAAGTTGGCACTTAATCCAAACTGATTGCTGGAAAAACTCCCCTTGATATGAATGGACTTTGGGTCAAGAAAGGAATTGATGAGTTGGAAAATGAAAAGAAGCAATAGAGTGGTAAGGAACTGTCTGGGCAAGTGTGATGGCGAGAGTTGGACCTTTTTTGTTTAGGCATAAATCCCAAATTTCTCCCCACAGCTAGAACAGGCACAGGTACCAGGGACTGGCATCCTGTGGATGCTTCCCAGGGTATAAAGCACAGGCCCTTGGGGTTTACATTTTAACACGGGCAAATTCTCTCCCCACCTCCAGTTTCCTGTAGCACCTTTTTTGATCAATCACCTCCGTTCTTGGCAGTTCACAGTTTTTAAGTCATTCAGGAAAATTTGCAAATGAACTTTCCCAATATCAGCTATATCGGATACTCCATTTATTTTGTCTTTATGGTGTCCCAGGATGATTAATTATCTTCTGGAAGTGCTTTGTGTATCTCAAACTTCTGTTTTACTGAATTTTTTAGAGTTACCTCTTTGTTGGATGAGAGTGCACCTGCTTCTAATTATATGCAGATGCTATACAATTATGTCTTTGGAGGGATTCAAATGACAATGTTTCCTTGACTTTTAGTGCTGCCTTTCTGACATAAAGCTGTGGTTTAGTATAGGTTTTAACAAAGCTAAAATCAATTAATCATATGGCTTGAATTACATCAGTGTAAGGAAAAGAAATTGAGAGCTGGAGCCTCTTCATTCTAAATTGGGCCAGTATCAGGGAAAGATTGCATGAATATTTTAAGTTTAACTGCTTTTAAATCACTATGATATTTTCTTTTCAACTGTTGCCATTCGCACAGACAACTGAAGCAGCAGAATTTTGAAAATCAATTTAGAAATTGATGACATCCTCATTAGAATCCTAATTTTGCAATTCAGTCATTTAAAAAGTGATTTTAGGTATATAACATGATGTCTTTGAGCACCACTGGCTCTTTGAATACAGAATCATTACAATCAAAAGTTGGCTAATGAGCCATACAAAATATTGAGCTATAGATACAAATAGTGTTTTCTGAAGAGGTCATAACATGGATAATTCGAGAAGCAGGAACAGGTAGAATTCAGAAAATACTGGGTTTTTCTATTTTTTCAAGTTCTTTATTTTTATTATCATTTTAGTAGATACCTAAGTATTTTCTGCATGTTGGCAGAAACTTCTTGTTATCGTTTTAGCTGATACCCAAGTATTTTCAGCTGGCACAGTATGTTGCTGGCACAGGACTATGTACAGTCCTTTTGAGGTATGTGTAGAACTGTGCCCAAATGCCTGTGTGTGGAGAAGCATTTACTCGCTGAATACAATATTACCACTGCTTCTTCCAGAGCAGGAATGCACCAATCCTCAAAATACTCCCTAATTCTGCCCTCCTGCCAGGTATGTCCATGCCCACCCTGCCAGACCCACGAGCAGCTTGCCAGAGCACTGCCACGCCAGGAAATGCTGCATTTTCCCTGCCTGTCTCCACTTTGGGATGGAGAGATTAAGGGATGCTCCGAGCCAGTCTTGGATTTGCATTTGCATAAACCATTTTGGAGTGACAAGATTGAAGATGGCAGTCCAGGCAATACTGCAGCAAAGTTTTTGTTATTTAATAGCTCTTCAGTGTCCTTAGGAATAGTAAAAGAAATTGTGTTGTAAAGAGCATGTGTAGATCAGTAAAAGGCATCCATTCCTGGTACAGAACAGCAAATTTACTGACAAACTTGCTGGACTTTTTTTGTGTGCTTTATTCCTTTGCTATTAGGTAACACAGAAAAATAAGCATCTTTCCTGGTTACTCTGGACATGAGAGAGGGATTCCTCTACTATATTCAAATCAAACACAAATTAATTTTTGGGTTGGAAGAGACCTCCAAGACCATTCAGTCCCACCTCTCTGCCATGAGCAGGGACACCTTCCACTATCCCAGGTTGCTCCAAGCTCCGTCCAGCCTGGCCTTGGACACTTCCAGGGATCCAGGGGCAGCCACAGCTTCTCTGGGCACCCTGTGCCAGGGCCTCACCACTCTCACAGGGAACAATTTCTTTCTCCATAAGATCTCACAGCTGACACAGACTCTACAGGATTGATCCAAGAGTTCTAGTTCAGGGTCTTGCCCTCAAGCAGAAGGTGATCAATGAAATCATGTGCCAGTGGAGCACTGAACACCAATTCTGTATTGTGTCTTACATCAGTACTTGTGATTTATTCTATTTAGCCAAGAAGGTCATGCACAGACACAGGCTGTAGGAAGATCTGGCTCAGATGAAGAGGGAAATAGTTATTTCATTATCCAGTGGCCTTATCATTTCATACCCACTGGTAAAGATGCAGCAAACCTCTGGGCTGAGTGATTACTAAATTATACTTTCTACATCTGCCCTTCCATTATACCCTCTATTCACTTATTATGGAGTGTAACTGAGGTTTGCAGCTATTTATTATAATTTTCAGTGGAGCACAGTTAACCTTGTGTTAGTAGATAACTTCTTTTGACCCGTCCACTTTAAATCAAAAAAACACCTCCAATCAGTTTATAACAGTGGAAGAGAGGGAAGAATATGATGATATTGATGAAATGGATATAAGACTACTGAGTTTGCATTGTAATTCAGTCCTGGTGCTGTTTGCATCTAATAAAATTCCTCTCAGGGAATTTTTTTAAGCTGACCTCTTCAAAGTAAATCACAGTATGATTCACTGTACAGCCAGTTTTCATAATCACAGTGTGTGAGATAAAGCAGAGCTGCAGTCAGGCATGCAGCTACAGGACAATTGCAAACCATCATCCCGCTAAGAATGAGCAGGGAAATTCAATTAATGCTCCACTTTTGATGAAGAATCACTGAGGATTAGTTGTATTTCCTTGGAAGAAGAAATAGCACTCAGGATTTCAGCACTCAGGTCCTGGCACTGCCACCAGCCCTCTAAAGGTGGCCTTGCTAACAGAAAGACCATTTTTCCGTGGTTCCTCTGCAGCTGGGGCTTTCTGGGGTGCTCTGTGGCCACTGCTTCGTTGCCAAGTAATGTAAGAACAGATCTATGGGGTGAAATATTCGGCCCACTGTGTGTATGTTTTGAGTATTTCCATGGTGGAGTAACACCAGTCCTCCAAAAATATGGTGCAGCAGTGCCTCAGGTTGCAATGCAAGATGTAACCAAAGGTATGTATTCTGTTACCAGCTGTTAAACCAGGTGGGGCAGTGTTCTTTATCTCTTCCACCACCCATCCTCCCTCCAGGGGATATCTGCTGTTAATGGGCCATCGAGGCTCACTGCATCACTGATACAATTACATCATCCCACTGGGAGATGCTCCACCCAATGGGAGGAGCCAGGCATTCCTACCTGGATAAAACCTGAGAGTCAGAACACCAGCACAGCCTGTTTGCACTGGATTCCCAGAGGAAGACCAGACCCAACTCACCACCACTGGACCCTTCTACAGGATCATTGCTCCAACAGAACCACATCTGTCACTCCAGGAGGACTTGATTGGACTGCTCCCAGCACCCTGACCAACAGAGTGTCAGGTTGTGTTCTGACTCTGTCAGTGTTTTCTTTTTTTGTTTGTTTGCTTTTTTGATACTACTGCATTTTTATTTTAATATTGCTAGTAAAGAATACTCCTATTAAAGTAAAGATACTCCTATTCTCATATCTTTCCCTGACAACCCCTTAATTTCAAAATTATAATAATTCAGAGGGAGGGGGTTTGCATTCTCCATTCCAAGGGAGGCTCCTGCCTTCCTTAGCAGTCTTTCCAGACCAGGACAGGCAGCTTCTCCAACGCCAGTCCATGATGGGAACTAACACGTGCTAAGTCTACACAGCTCACCCCAAATGTAGTGATTTTCCAAACCACTCATGCAGGCTGACCTGAGAGGATAATGTGATGCCATCCCCAGATTATGAAGCTTCCCATCACATGGCAATACTTCAATGCTGTATAAAGTCTGCTTCTTGATTCCAAAAAGTCTGGGTGAACTCCGCACTGGTGATATGAGAAGAAGACACAAGTTTTAATGCTGAGTTCTACACCATGAGATGATTTGCAATAAAGCTACTTCAAAGAAGAAGCAGCTTTAAAATCCTTCTTAACTTAAGCTCTTCTTCCTTCTCCCCAGACCTAATGCAGTTTTATTTACTTTTAAGATAGAGATTCACTTATAGGATAGTACTGAATGGTTGTCTCAGCCAAGCTCTTTTGAAACTGTATTTGCCTACTGCATGTGGCCTGTTATGAGGCTTAAGACATCTTTTAGAGGGAGAAAAATCAACAGCAGTTGCTGATATTTTCAGTCATATGGTCCTAATTTCCTCAGATTCAGGGATCAAAATGCAGAGGGGGAGAATGCAGAAATAGTAGAGTAATTTATAAATTTTATAACAGCAAACATGAGACAGAAAACAGACCCTTGCCCACATGTGCTTTGGGTGCAGGCAAGGCAAATAGAATATGAATGCAATATTTTTCTAGTGAAAATAAGTAGCCAAAAAAAAAGAAGACGACCCAGATCCTCCTCTTCCTCATCCTATTCAGATCCCATTGAGGTATCACTGCTCTCCTGGATGGGAGTGGCTGAATTCTGTTCCTTGCATCACTGTCTCCTCACTGGGTAGCTTGAATTGATTGCAGCTGGGGCTGCAATCTGGGATGGTACTGCTGGGATGTACCAGTTTTCTCCCCATTAAAAGAAGATTTTTTCCACTGAGACACCATGGGAAATACATATACAGGCCTGCGAGAGTGGAGTCAAACTCCAGAAAAAGAAATTAAAACAACATTGTAGTTATTTATGGGAAAGATCCCAGTGAGTCTGGAGTCATGAGTGGGACTGAGTTACCATTACTTTTGTGGTTGTGGGTTTTGTTTTTGTTGTTTTGTTGGTGGGTTTTTTTGGGGTTTTTTTGGGTTTTTTTTTGTTTTTTTTTGGTTTTCTTTTTTTTTTTTTTTTTTTTTTCACATCTCTGCTTAAGTTCCTGCTCCCTCATGTCTAGTTATCCACATCTGTGACAGGTGATAAAGATATTTGATTTGTTCTTTCTGCTGTTTGATGTGTGGAGAAAATGCTGCCAAACAAGGCTGTCTCCCTGAAATACTCCTGCAGAGGCCCAGTTTTACCATCCTCATATCCTATCAATTTCCCTCTCATACTGATCTCCGCTTGCCATGGAAGACACTCACAGCACAGTAAAATTCTAACGGTTCCCAGGCTTCCCCAAAACCAACAGGTGGAAAAAAGGCGTTTATTCCTCTAAGGTGAGGTTTTATCTTAAAATAATTCATGCGGAAAAAAAAATCACGAGGACTATCAGGAGCTAATGTAACTTCCAAAACTCTGATATCACAATCTGTAGTACTACACAGTCATAGGGATCCTGAAAGATTTCAGATTATCTGCCATATGCTCCTTGTCGGAGTGGCTGTGCACCACTAAGCTTTCATTAGAAGCAGAATTTCTTTTATCGCGAGTTTTTAACAGTTTTTCTTTGAATTTAGAAATCTTTAGATGCAGTCAGCACAGAAGCCTCTTTTTTTAACCCAGGTTTTCTTGTCACCAATCCTTGTTTGTATTCCTCTTTATTGTAGTGGTTATGTATTTCAAAAAGAACAGCGTGGTTGGCAGCCACCAACTGTGGCTGTGTTCAGGGCAGGATTGGTTAGCAGGAAAAACTTCTTTCAGTGTGGAAAATAAATGAATTCCCACATGCATTTCAGTGCCTGCCAGAAATCATCTTTCTATTTACAACTGAATGACCTGAAATACCTTTTTACATATACAGATGAACCGGGACTCTGAAGGTAATCAAAAGACCATTGCACCATTTCAGATGCTGATCTCTGAAGCAGAATAGCAGGAATCCAGAATTGTGTTTAGTGGAAAATTCAGGTTTCAAAATGTATTTTCCAGGCTGCCGTAGAAGAGAAATAAAGTTTTGTAAATGCCTTTTTAGTGACAAATAGAGAACAACCCCCTGGCTTCCTTAGAACATGCAAAGTCTGGTGTCTGGAGCTCTGCTGTGAGGTGTGGGGAGGCTGGATTCAAATTCCTCCTCCTGTCTGTTGAAATGACACAGAAAGAAGTAATCCTGGGCATTCACCTTCTCAGAATCTCATGGATTTTTCTGTCATTATTCTATACTGGAGGTTTTCTTGGTGGAAACCAATAAAAATTGCATTTGATGGGAGTATTTTTTCACTAAATGAATGCACTCCTTGGGTAAAGTTTTCATTTGGGCAAATGATCTCAGGTGTTGTGCACATCTGTGAGCAAAGGTGCTCCTTTTTCCAACCACTTTGTGCACATCCTCTGCTCCCTGCCAACCCAAGGTGTCACTTTGGGATTGTGCTGGCACAGTGGCACCTCCCTCTTCAGCCAGAGGCATCAGCAGGGCTGACCTTTCTCACACACCCCAGCCAGGCTCCCAAACACCCACCCCACTGTGCTTCCAGAACATACATCCCCAAACCTGGGAAACCCTCATTCAAATTTCAGATACCCACCACGTAACTGCTGTCAACCGCAAAGTCCCCAGCCAGCTCCCTTCTGACAAGGTTTGATATGGTGTAAGGCAAAATGCATATTTATCCTTGTTTTTATAACATTTTGTTATGGCATATTGCCTCCCATCATATCTGGCCATACCCTGGAACTGATGAGATTGCAGCTGGTTGGGGCATGCATCACCTAAATTTTATAGAGTGCCTTCTACTCTTGATTTTCAATTGTCACAACCCACAAAAGATGTGCTGTTTCAAAGCTTGGGGCTCTAAGTCACAGGAGATAAAGTGCATATTGGAAGAGTAAATTGAGTTTTTTACTTTAAATGGAAGGAAAGTCATAGTTGGGGTAGAGAAGAAATAATAAATCTACTTTCTGGAACGAATAGCAGCTCTCATGGTTTCCAGCAATAAAAGCAGGAAGAAAGGCCTAAAGACATGAACATTTAAACAAACAAGTTGAAGATCTTAAAGAAATGACAGTGGGAGCTCTGAAAATTGCTGCCAACTTTAAAAAAAAAAAAAACAAAAAACTCTTTTATTTGTTTGGGTTGTTTTTGTACAAGAAGGAGGTGGGGAGAAGGAAAGCATTTTAAATAACGGCTTCTTAACCACATGGGTTGAGGTAGGAAACTATGTTTTCATACTGGTTGCACACAGAGAAATTGTTTTTTTAAAAAATTTTGGAGGGGAAGCTGTTAAAAAATAACAGGGGGCAGAGAGGAATAATAAAATAACAGCAGATCCTCTGAGCTGTGAGGCTTTGGGGAAGGATAAACAACCAAACCCCTGGCAGATGTTTCCCTGCTGGATTGACTTTGCATGGCCAGGTTGTGGTGGTGAGGGGGATACAGGGTGGCTTCTGTGGGAATTTGCTGTAAGCTTCTGCGATGTCCATGGAGCCAATTCCAGGAGCAGCCCTGCAGCCCCTAGGTCAGTGCAGAAGCTGATTTTGTTTTCCCTGTGATGTTTTTGGTGGGGATCTCTCTCTCTGTGAACCCTTGGTTAGATTTTCTCTCCCCAGTCCAGCTGTGCAGGGCAGTAACAAAGCGGCTTTGGTGGGTGCCTGGTGTCCAGCTGGGGTCAACAACTGCACCTGCCATTGGAAAAGTTCAAGTAGAGGATCTTGCCCAAATCCCTTCTTGGGGCCTTCTATACTCATTGGTGTCCAGGGACTCAACTGCAGCAGCAGGAATGTTCATGTTTCCCTTGGGGGCTCCAGGAGTTTTTCTTTGCTTTGTAACCCAATTTATCTCCTCCCTCCCTCCTCCTGCAGGAGCCAGAAGCACACCTGCTACTTCTGTCTGGGATGTATCACAGAATACTTCGGGTAGGAAGGGACTTTGAAACCCATCTTTATCCGGCCTTTGTCATGGGCAGGGATGCCTTCCACCATCCCAGGTTGCTCCAAGTCCCATCCAGCCTGGCCTTGGACAGTCCCAGGGATGGGGCAGATCTACCGTCCTCACTTTAATGCTCGAGTGTAGGATGTTTCCACATAGGGAAGGTTTAAGACTCACCCCAAAACCTTTTAAGGGAAGAACACTAGAAGTTTCACTGTCAAGACAAAAACACTGGTAGGTCACTTTACCTGTTCTTCAGAAAAGCAACTATTCTCTATTGGGCTGTCTGTCAAAAAACCCACCAAAATCATTCAATACTTAAAAGAGAGCACGAGGCTTCTCAGTGTGTTCTTGAGGTGTTGTAGCAGGTATATGGGACCTGTCCCTACACTGTACTTGGCTTTGTTCTTTGCTTTTGTATTATTTTCTTCTTTTATTAAAACTGCTTTGTTTTTTCAAGACATACTCGACCATAATGTCTCTCTAAATTCTTTGAGCCATTTCTGTGAGGGGCTGGGCACCCTCAGAGGTATTCAACCCTCACAGAGCTAATTCTACCTGGCTCTTTGAGAAATTCAATACTTGAGGAAGGGAAGTGTAACCACATTGCAGCTTCCTACTCTGCCTCTTTTTCCTTTCTTTCCTTGATTTATGACCCTTTGGCAAGTTTATGCCAAACCTTCATCGAGCAGAGGTTCTGCAGGGAGATCTCTGCAGAGACAGGGCCTGCAGCAGAACTGAAAATAAGGCATAAATATGCTATTTATTTTTCACATCTAATGTATTCCTCTAAAATCTCTGCACTTTATTTGAGCAACATGGACCAGATTCCAGTGTAATATTTCATTAACTCTGTTGGAGTGACACCACTCTGTTGGTGTGCTCTGTTATTTAATACTTAGCCACAGACTCCACTGAGATGTGGAGTTAGATGCCAGCATTCTTGCTAGAAAAAGAACAATATTCATGTTAAGAATTTGCATCATCATTTAATTATTAATTGTGCCTTAATTGGCTGTCATAAATTCACTTGCCCTTTGATCTACAACAATGATTCTTTGGGGCTGTTATGACTGCCTGCAAGCATGAGTAATGACTTTGACTTCAGTGCAAAGGTGTTAAATAGTGTTGCTGCTACAGCTGAGGTGATTGAAAGAAATTGAGTTGTGGAGATAGTGGGAAGGTGGAGAAGTCACAGATTTCCAACATTTCAAAGCATGATTATTTCACACCAGAGAAGAATTAGACCCGCCTGCCAGAATAGCGACTACACAAACATCTATCTTTGTGGATGAATATTAATAGAAAATAATTAATTTGGTATTTCAGTGCCTATACAGGGTTGGAGAGACCTGGAGAGGGACTTGGGACAAGGGATGGAGAGACAGAACAAGGGGGAATGGCTTCAAATTAACAGAGGGCAGAGGTAGGTGGGACATTAGGAAAAATATCTTTCCCTGTGAGGGTGGGGAGGCCCTGGCACAGGGTGCCCAGAGAAGCTGTGGCTGCCCCTGGATCCCTGGGAGTGTCCAAGGCCAGGTTGGACAGAGCTTGGAGCGACCTGGGATAGTGGAAGGTGTCCCTGCTCATGGCAGGGGATGGAATGAGATGAGCTTTGTAGCCCCTTCCAATTCAAACCATTCCATCATTCCTTAAAATGATGTGATTGTATAATAAAGGAAATAAATAAATAAAAAATAGATCAAAATTGAAGAGCTGAAGGGTGCTGCCTGTAAAACAGATGGGTCCCGTTTCCTGACAGCTCAGATAAACTGGGAGGCTGCTCTCAGGCTGAGCCATAAATTTGAGCTGGCTCAGTGCAAAGTGATACCAACACACGACACAAATCTGTCAGGCAATGCTTTGTAAAAGCTGCCTGTTTTCTGACGCGTGGCCACAGCACCCCGGAGTCAGGGAAAAGCCTCTTCAGAGGGGAGTCCTGGCAGAGGTGTCTGTGCTCAGAGCCCAGGTCCCAGCGCGGGGCGTCTGGCAGCACATCCACCCGCCCGGCAAAGTCTCACATCCCTCCCTGTCACTCCTGCACGTCAGAAGACACAAACTCCTCCACAAAACGCCCTGTAACGAGCACAGACACTTGCACAAAATGCCAAAAGTCACGAAACTACATGGAGGTGCATGAAAAGGAGTATTTTTAGCTCTAGGGTAGAGCTTTACAAATATAATCTGTAGAAGGATGTTTTTTCCTCTGAGTTCTCTGGTAAACCTTCCACTGGAAAATGCATGTTATGAACAGAACGTGTCCCAGGCCAGCCCAGGAACCAGCTGCTGACTTCTGTACAGCAAATTGGCAGCAGATCTGATCCAGGTCAGCAGTTAGAGCAAGAACATCCAACTGCATTACGTAACTTGGCAAACTCCTTCCTTTTCCAGGCTTCTGCATATTCAGTGCACTTCAATCCCTCCTGCAACTTGAAAGTACAGGCTTTGAGCGAAGAGTCACCTTTAGCTTTGGATTTCCTACATCCTGCTCTGAAATAATCTCTGCCCCTATCCCCATGCCCTACACATTCTTCTTTCAGAAGATCTTTGTGCACTACAGGTTTTTGGCTCCTAATAGGCTGAGGGCAGGACAATACCTGGCTCCCTTTACAAGGAGCACACTTCCCTCATGCTTGCTGCTGCAAACATTGCTCTCCATCTCCAAGGAAACAGGCAGAGAGAGTCACTTTCGTTCCCCAGCTGCTTCCAGAGATTCCCAGGAATGCTAGGGTCCCCCTCTAAGGTAACAAACGGATTTTTGTGTTCTTTCACCACTGTTGCTCCCAAGCTGTTGTGTGACCTTGGGGTGAGTCATTTCTCCTCTCACTTTTGGGCAAATATTGAATTTGTAACTCATTCAGGAGACCTGCTTTCTGCCTTTTTGGTCGTTTTGTTTCAAATTTTCTTATTGCTGTAAGGGTTTTTTTTAGTCACTATTTTTCTCATATAACTTTTTTTAAAAAATTCAAACCACTGATATTTTATTGCATTCTGGATGTCTTCTTTACATCTCCTTGCCGTCTGAAGGAGACAAAATAATAAACTCTTTAACACCTGTCATGGGCATCTTCAAAAAGCACCCCTGTGTCCTAAGGGAATGACTAAATCTAACTATCAAAGGGATTAAACAAAGAATGAACTCCATCCTGCTATGGGATTTCTCTTTCTTGCAACAGACAGTAGTGGAAAAGTTCTCAATTTTATTCTGCATCTGTGTGTGTTGGGGGTGGGGAAGGATAGTTTAAAATTTCATCTTCAGTCATAGAACCACAGAATGTCTTGGGTGGAATAGACCTTAAATATAATTTTGTTCCAAGCCCCTGCCATGGGCAGAGACATCTTCCACCTTTAACCAAGAGGGCCAGCCTGACGGGAGAAGGATTCAGAGCTTTTTTCCTCCTGAGACATCTCACCCCGTGTGTTTGGCAGCTTCTGCCTCCAGCCAAACCACCCACCTGCCTGGCCCCCTGCCATGCACTCAAATAAACTGCACTCACCACTTTCACACCTCCAAGTGTCGGGAGGCTCCTCACTTGGCAGTGGCAGAGAGAGGAATTTATGCCTGAGCACTGCTGAATGACAGGGAGACAGGAGAAAAACCTCTGCAGAAGCACAAATACAGCAGCAGCAAGGAATCCCTCCCTGATGCTAATCTATTATTCCAGTCCCACGAGGAAGGCAGATGTCAGACAGCCCAAATCTACTTCTGGCTCATGGTCTCACTTTTTACAACCTTGATTCTCCATGTGGAAGGTGAAGATGATCTTCAGAACCAGAGGATGCAAAGAGAATTAAAAAGTGCTTGAAAGGTGCTTGCCAGAATGACAAATATTTGCAGTAACAAAAAGATACCTACAATATTGATGGCATTTTCATTTGATATTGAATTAGTCATCTATTGGGATACCTCTTCTGATTCAGTCCTTCCTGCTTTGTAGAGTCACAGAATCATTTAGGCTGGAAAAACCCTCTAGGATCATCCAGTTCAACCATTCCCCCAGCACTGCCAAGGCCACCCCTAGCCCCTGTCCCCAAGTGCCACATCCACACAGCTTTTAAATTCCTCCAGGGATGGGGACTCCGCCACGCCCTTGGGCACCCAGGGCTTAAAAACTCTTTCTGTGAATAAATGTTCTCCAGCATCCAACCTAAACCTCTTGTCTCCTAAACTTCTACTCAAGGGTGCATTGCATGGGTGAGAATCCATTTTCACATATCCCTGCTGTCTATGAGGGCCTCAGGTTTTGGGGCACACGTTGTATTTACTGGGTTATTAATGTCTTCAGGCTTTACTTATTTCAATCAGTTTGTTGGCATTGAGCACCTTTGGAAACTGGCAGATTTGTCAGTGCTTCATGGCATCCAGAGCCAGGAGTTTTTTTTCTAGATTTTTACAGATTTAATGATTCAGTCAAGGAAACATAAAAGTGATTTTATTATAAGGCAGGAAAAACAATTCAGAGTCCAAGTTCCCTGATTTAAACTCAAAATTGTAGAATTGAAGAATGGCCAGGCTTGACAAGGAAAAGTGGGGGTTTGTTAAGGCTTTCCAGGGAAATGGCACAGTTTTTATTTCATTTAATGAAGAGACAGCATATTTACATTACCAGTAGTAATACTTTTCAAATGAAAATGAAGCCATGAATGCACATCCTTCTCTCCCCGAAATTCCCTTCATTCAGCGCAAGCTTTACATAACCTAGCATTTATGTACCGCTGATATCAGACTTTATTCTTTAGTAATTACTGGAAGTGCACACAGCCACTCAGCATTAGTGCTTTTTCATCTCTCTGAAGGATTGAGATCTCCATGTCTGGGATAAGCTGAATTCTTTGCCTTTGATTCATTGAAACTCCAAGCGTTTTGCACTCAGAGCAAATGCAATAACTCAAACAAAGTGCTTTTTTCTCACCAAAGGTTCAGAGTCGCTGGCGAGGACAGCCCCAGGAATGGGCAGTCTGGAGCACTCACCACAGCAGCAGCTCACATTAGCATCCTGTGGTCAGTCCCTTTTGCTTCATTATTCCTTTGTTTATCCTCCCATGTCCTCCTCATGGAAGGCTCTGGGCCACAGCTCGCCCAGCAGCAGCTGAAAGCTGCACATCTCCACCAAACCCTCCACAGTCTACCCTTGCAGTGTTTGGAGAGCTGGGGGATGGGAATTCGTCATGAAAAATGGGAGGTTGTGTGGCTGTACAAACAAATCTGAGCAGACATCGATTTATTTGCGGTTTGTCTTTATGTCACGTCAAGCTCCCTTTGGGTGCAATGTGTAATTCTGACCACTTTTCTTTGGGCCCTCATTCCCATGTCTCCATCTGTGATGTGGCTGATTTCAGGGGCTTGATTTCCAGGCTGAAGCAGGCTAAGGGAGGGAGAGTGACACCTGGACGTGCTCCTCTGGTCCCAGCAGCGCTCTGTTGGTGATGCTGAGCCTCGGGGGCAGCCCTGGGAGCCCCGGTGCTGTCTCTGCCAGCTGCAGATTTTCCAGCCTTAAACAGATTTGTAGCAATCAGCAGTTCCCCGTTTCCAGAGGGACCAGCTACATGTTTCTGGATCGCTGCTAGTTTTTTCTCATCTGAAAGCTCTTCCCCACAGAACAAAAAAAAAAAAGGAAAAGGAAAAAAAAAATAAAAGCCAAGGCAAAACCTCAGACACTTCAAGAACTTCCTTTCTTCTCAGTTTCCCCTGAGTCTGTCCAACATCCATCAGCCTGTTATCACTTCTGCCCAGCATGATGAGCCCTCTCTGAAAAATAAGACCAAAACCAGCCAAAATAAAGCATGGGGGGAAAAAAAGAAAAATAGGAAAAAACCCCAGACCAACTCTCCCTCTAAACAAATGATGCTCCAAAATGTTAAGAGAAGCTTAGATATCCCAAAAGCTTTAAACCAGACTGGGTTTGTATCCTTTTATATTTCCTTGTGGATATAACATCTTTGTTGAAAAATGGTTGGTTTAAAACAAACCCACAAACTCTTCTGAGGGGAAGAAAAGATACACTTTGAAATTATTGACTTTTGTAATGTGGCCTGTATTTTTAATGCAAATATTTTTAGTGCAAATACAAAGCGATTTTGTTACATCAAAATTCCTGGCACTGCAAACACATGAGGAGGTGAGAAGTCAAAAAAAAGGATGTATTTATTCCACATAGCAAAATGGAAACCATTTCAATTTTCAGGAGAATAGTTTTCCTGTGGGTTCACCTGTTACACTTAGATATGTCAAATGATTGTAATGTATGTGTTCTGACACATTTTAGGAATTACAAAGCCTAATCAGAAGTCTGAGCTGCCAGGTTATGTAATGCAGGAAGGGGAGGAATTGAGGTCAGACAAAATCTCATGCTTGTATGATACTGAGATTATCCAAATAAAAACAACAATTCTGATTTGCTAATTTTTAACAGTCCTGGGGTATACAAGATAAAAGAACAAGCGTATTCAAGAGGAAATAATAAACCTCCTATGGCAGCTGTCAGAATACAAAAGGCAAAATAAAATGCTCTTTTTACAGGTATTTAAAGCCAGGAGCATCAGTTGGAGCTTGATGTGACTTGCAGATAAAAAGAAAATCTCTGATTCTTCAATATGCATAGGAGGAGGAAAATCACAGACACACCGCAGGGATGGCATTGAAGCCCTCTCCACTCCAGGCATTCCAGCTAATTGCTCACTGCTGCCTTGTGGCAAAGCCCACACCCAATATTCAGTGACTGGCACAGGAGCTGAGATGCTGCTGCTGCTGATTCTTGATGTTGATGTTGGAGAGAAGGTACTTAAAAAGGATAGAAGCTCAGAATCTGTGTAAAATTAAAGAACACAGCTTATAAACTATGATTCATACAATCCATACTGTTACTAATTGCCTAAATGCATCACAAAAATGCTTGTCCTGGTACAGATCCACCTGTCCTGTAGCAAGAAATTTAACATCTGGCTTTTACTTAAGCTGGAATAGAGTGAAGGTATCCCAAACAGAGTGAAGAAGTCCCAAATAACACACACCTTCACAGGACACCCAAGGATAAACAGGAATGTGATCTCTGCCCTAAAATACACTGACTTAGGTACCTCCATCCATGAGGTGTGAGTGCTGAGCTGAAATCCAGCCTCAGCCTGAGAGCCCTCACCTCTTCCAAGAGAACAAGAAAATATTCAGCCCCTGACACACAGGGATCATTTATGGGGTGGTGAAGGAATAGTTTAGGTGAGGTATTTGCCATTGGGCTGTTTTGAAGCTGCTGCTCTTTCCAGACAAAGAGCAAATCAAGAGACCAAGAAACCCCACAATATAAATAAAAACAGGTTACTACCAATTTTCTTCTGACAGATAAGAGAAAAAGGTAATTCTATATTCTCTCCATCTTACCTGGACAGCTTAAGGACCATTCTATGATGGTTAAATTACAAGAACTGTCTCAGGAAGCAACTGGAAACCAGACGCCCCACGCTGAAGCACCAGACTGCAAAGAGACACATTTATGCCATTTTTCTCTCCTGTACACATGCATCAAGTAGTAACATTAAGAAGCGAAGTACAAAGTACCCAGAATGGCCCAAAGTTGAAAAAAATTAAATTTCTCCTCTGCAAGGTGAAACAAGTGGGCTGAAACCCTTTTAAAATGAAAAAGGTGGGGAGCTCAGCCTCCTCCTTTCAAGCTGAGCTCTTCAGCCACCACCAAATGACGTAAAAGGTGCTGAGTGTCACTTTGAAAAGACAGCAGTGAACTCCAATAACACTTTTCAAAGAGAAGGAAGCAATTTCAGAGACTCCTTTTGTGCAAGGAGAGGTTAAATGTTTGTACACTCTCCATGCAAGGGCTGGGTGTGCTGGATGGGTTGTTCTGACTTTTTATGAGTAGCCCTGAAGCCCTAAGGCTGGACTGGCCTGAAGACCGAGAATATGACAGTGAAATAATCAATTGAATGGCGTTTAGAGAGAACCAAACTCCCATTTAAAATTGGTAAAGCAGGCTCCAGAGCAACCCCCACATGGTGGAATAACCCCCAGATGTTTTTCAATGGGTGTGCTTATCTTTTTTATCTTGTGTTATACCTCGTCTTCTGTGCAGCGTGTGGAGCTCAATCACTTGGCCCATTTGCCTTGCTGAAGTGGTTGGTAGGTTTTGCTGTCCATTTGTTTAACATTTCCTCTGCTGAGGGAAACTCACATTGCATTAGACACTGATCTGTGTCAGGTTCACCAGGGCAGTGCTGGCATATCATTATATCAGATTGCAATGTAACACCAAACTGCTTTGGCTTGATCATGTTCTATTTTTCAGGGGGCAAAGGTTCCCATTTTCTCATTTTTTTCCAACTATATGAGGCTCAAAAAAATATCAATTTAACACCGTTCTGAAAATACAAGTAAACATAATGCCTTGTTTCAGAAATACAAGGTAAGAAATCAGATTTTCACCTCAGAAAAACGATTCCAAGAAGTACACAGAATAAACAATGACCATATACCCTTATTCCTAAACTGGTTCCATTGGAGCCCTTTGATATGAACAGAATTAATTGCAGCATTTTGGAGCAGAGCTGGACAAACTGAGGAGAAATATTTTGAGCATTCACACAAATGGAAGGCTGATCAGTGTGTTGCTGAAATCTTTGTGTTTTGTTCAAGTACGTTCAGGTGGATGATGTTTATCACAATGTGGGCACAAAACAAAAGCTGCCCAGGGATGCTGTAAGCGTGCCAGAACAGTCTCAATGGGACTGCTCTCACAAACATTTTGGAAAGCTCTCTTTTCAAAAAAAGCACTTTGCTAGTGGATTGTGTCACGTTGTGGCTGTGCCTCACCCTTGCATGTGATTTAGTTTAGTGGGTCAGTGAAAATGATTTGAGGACATGGGGGAGTTGTGCCCTGTCTGCATCACGGGGTGGGCAGAGGGGGAGCAGAGGGAAATATCTTGATATTTTGAGAATGATTGCACAGGACTGCTCATTTGTGCTCTTCATGCTGGAGGCTGGGTCGATTTAAAGCCTGGAGGGTGGTTCAGTTTGCAAATAATGGCTGAGTCATCATTTACAGGGAAATAAAGGGGAGAAGGATTTTTTATTTTAGAAATATGTCATATGAGGATGGTGACACATCCTACACAGATAGACCATGGATAGAATCACGGAATCATAGCTTGGCTTGAGTTGGAAGGGACCTTAAAGATCACCTAGTTTCAGCTCCCTGCTGTGGGCAGGGATGGCTCATAATAATCATCAGCTCTGTTCTCCTTAAGAAAATAGGTCTAAAAGTAGAAAAATCTGCCAACTAAAGACAGTTTGGGATTAGAGCAGGGAAGAAGATGCCACTTCATAGCTATATCCCTTAAGGACATGGTTAAATCAGCCATTTTCAGAGGCAGTTAGAACACTCTCTATTTGTCCTCAAAACATTGTCCTCTAATTGTCCTCAAAACAAATTTGTCTTCTACTTCCATGACTGTATCCTACCATGAGATCCATATCGGGTTTGCCAGACAGGATTTCAGGAGATGGGAGAGGCAAGGAGGTTCAGATGGAGTGGGAGCGCAGCTTTCAAGCTGAAGCAAGACAGGCAATGAAGGATAATTCCCATTTGATTATGCAGCTCTGGTGCCAGCTCTGGATGCCTCAAGGAGCAGGGAATGCTGCCCTAACCCCTTTGTGGCTGTGTGGCAGCTCTGTGGATCTCACATCTCAAGAGCAAGAACTGAGACATTTACAAATGGATGGCCAAGTTTGTCATCTTGAAATTAAAGCCAAAGGTGTGAAGGTTGTTTTCAAATCCAATGTGATTTATCTTGGTCAGGAAGGAAGATAAAAAAGGGATATATTGAAGAGTTAAAGCAACATGTTTACTCCTATTACAACCATTTTTTTTTTTTGGCAACACAATAAGGTAACAGGACTATCTAATGCTGATTAATGAATAAAAGTAAGTAATTTTCACCACCCACAAACATCAGAGCTGGGTAGGACAATACATAAGGATGTCATTCAAACTTACTGTTTCCTTTATTTAAAGTACTTAGAGAAGCAATCAGGATTTCCAAGGGTTTAGAAAAAGTGATTGCAATCAAGAAATCTCCAGCCATAAACTGATTTACAGCCTCCCTTATTTCCTTCCTTCTTTCTTCCCTCTCCCTTGTGTGTGGCAAAAGGCAATAGGAAATGAGTCCCACCAAGCCGGCATCAAGGAATGTTATGTGTATAATTAATGGCAGTTTTCTGGTTTGTCACATTTATAAACCAGGGGGCAGAGAAGCATCTCCAGGATATCAAGGGGAGAAAGGGTGCAAAGGTTAAAATATAGTCCATATGGGGATTTTTTGGCTCATACAATATCAAAATAGGAGGAGGAGAGCAATTTTCCAGCTATACAATTTTAAAACTGTCCTTACAGAGCAAACCCCTGACTTCCTGTGTCCTGGTGCTCTTTGATTCAGTATTTATACCCTCTAAAGAACTCTCTGTGTGTAGGGATGAGGCAAGCCCTGCTTGGAGTTCAGGATTTTAATGGTGACTGCTTCACTCATACTTGAGCTCAAAGATATCACACAGGATGTGGATGGAATTCAGGCAAAAGAAATATTCAAAATTTCAGGGGGAAAAAATCAGAAAAACTATTTTTAAAAGTATTTTTAGATACCACCAGCTGCCAAATGTTGTTTTTTACACCATATACTGACAAGTGAACACCAAACCCAGGCCCACAGGGAAGGCTGTGCCTTACTAAGCTTTTTGGAAAATAATGTTTGGCTGTCATGCAATTAAGTTTATTCAAATTAATCAGCTTCTTGAACTGTCTGGGCAAATGTTCACCCTTGAGACAGTTGATCTGTAGCAGTTTTCAATGATGCATAACAAAAATTACCCTAAAAATCGAGCTGGAGGTCTGGGTAAACAACCACCTGTAGGTGATTTCCCAGGAGTTATGGGAATTTCCCTCAACTAGCAGCCGCTGCCCGTAAAATCACCCTGGTTGGAAGAGACCTCAGGAGATCTTAAGCCAAATTTTCTGCTCAGGGCAAGGGCAGCTGAGAGGGCAGCCCAGAGTGCTCAAGGCTTTACCCTTCCAGCTTTTCAAGGATGATATTCACCCACAGCCAGGCTCTGCGTCCGTTGCGTGCACAAAATAAAATGTGTTCATATAAATCTGTTTCAGTTTACTTGTTTTACCTTGTATTTGCAATAAGAGCATGCAAAAGACCAGTGAGTGCAGTTTAGCTGATAAATGGCTCTGCTTTAACCACGGCAGTGTCAGTGCTTGCTATATTTCCACGGGGACCTACCTGTGCAAACAATATTTAAATGAAGAGGCTGTTGACCCAGATTACAGCCTCTAGATGCTACTGGAAAAATAGGAAATGAGCACCAAAATAATTGAAGTAAATAATTGAGTGTCCTACGGGCTAGAATGAGGTTCTTACTGTGCTCTTATCCTCTGCAAATTAATTTTGTCCTATTTTAAGTACGATTGCAGAGTAGCTTTAATTTTTATCACCGCATAAATAGTATAAAACAGGTTTTATTGGTGCCACAGTCCCTTTCTACAAGGAGATGGTCTTGTAACTATTGAATGCAGCAAAAGAAAACTCGACTGCTTAGCTACATGTGCAGGAGTAGCTTCCATGTGGATATGGAGAGATTAAGTTTCAGCAAGCAGAGCTGCCAGCAGTGTATTTCTGTAGTGAGCACATTTTCAAGGTAAGGTAGGTCTCTCTGAAGAAAGAAAACAAAGTATTACCCAAGGGTGTTTGGGACATTTCTAAGAAATTGCCTTTTCTTTGATGAAATGCAGTTTCATCAAAACATTTTTTTTATTATTATTTTTCTTGAAGCAAACTAGATATCAATTTTCTCAGAAAAGGCATTAGGGTGCAGGCAGAATTTCTTGTAGAATTGAAAAGAGATGGGGATAAGGGACACAGAGCCACAATCCCTGAGCTATTACCTCAGTGAGAAAGAGACAGGAGGCACTGAATCTTGTGTTCCTAACAAAATAGCTAAATTTGAGTGGTCTAGGTGCAAAAAGGAAGCAACATGTGACACCACTTGCTTTCCTTCCTCTACAGATTTTGTTGGTATCAGTTTGCAATGGGAGCTCAAGAGGCACCTGAGCTCAACCATCTCCCCTTGAGAAAGTGTCTGAACCACTCAGGGGATGAGATCCTGCAATGTTTTGGAAATTCATTGGATTTTTTTGTCAGAACATGTTAGAACTTCCTTCCTTCCTTCCTTCCTTCCTTCCTTCCTTCCTTCCTTCCTTCCTTCCTTCCTTCCTTCCTTCCTTCCTTCCTTCCTTCCTTCCTTCCTTCCTTCCTTCCTTCCTTCCTTCCTTCCTTCCTTCCTTCCTTCCTTCCTTCCTTCCTTCCTTCCTTCCTTCCCTCCCCTTCTCACTTTTTCCCACTCTTAATGTTGTTTTGGAGTTTTTCTCCATACACAGATGTATTATTTTTCAAATCTCACATACTTTTGCCAAGACAGAAGAGTTGCTTCCTGCCCTGCTCTGGTATTAACTGCCTGATTCCTCAGGTTTGATCCCATTGTTGCTCCCTGCACATAAATCTTGTTTAGTCAGTGGGATTTGCCTGCCTGAAGGAATGCATGATCAACTGCATGGAAGAGCATAAAATAGATTTTTGTGTTTCACATCCTTAAAATGTTTTTTGTTGGGAAATAATTCCCAAAGCTGTTTTTGGCTAATATTTCTTTTCCTTCACTGAACTATTTTCTTACACTTTTGGCTTGCTGAAGGATATGAACTGGAGTCTCATTTATCAAGTCTTTTGCTCTAATTTTTACTTTTCCTTCTATTTTCTGAGTTTGCTGTACTTTAACATTTATTTCAACAATTTGGCTCGATGCTTTCTCTCTCAAGAAGTTTGAATCCTTGATTCAGACAGGATAAGCAGTCCAGCACACATAGAAGAAATCTGGCAATATTCCAGAAATCCTTAGAGTGTTGTAATGTGAGATGGAATATTGCAGGCAAACTGGAGAACCCACAGTTTAAAACCCTCAGAAGTCTTTAATGACTAGGAAATATATTCAATAACCTGGCCAGAGGGGATGTTTCCTCCAAACGTCCTTTTCTTTCACTTGGTTGGTTATATCACTTCTTAGGGTACCTATCTCTAAGTTTGAATGCTGATAGTTCTTTTGAAAATGTTTAATCTCTTGAGCTGAGGGTTTGTTGCACATGTTAATTATTAAAAAAAAAAAAAAAAAAAAAAAAAAAAAAAAGACCCAAACCTCTCAAAATTTGACTTTTATCAGTTTGTCTTTTGGAAACTGGCCAGCCTCATAACTTGTGCTGCAGGAGAGGGGGAAATAAGATTTTTTATTTCTCTATATTCCGTTGCTTATTTCAATGTTACCCCCACATTTTTTTTCCCTGGATCCTTTCCCTTCACAATAAATTAATTTGGAATCACATTTGATGACAGTGTTGAAGATGTTTGCACACCTCTGACTTTGGCCATGGCTTTACAATATTCCAGCCTTAAACCTTTACCCTCTCTGAATACATGTTGGCATTTCATTTGCTTCTTGATCCCTGCTGTGCACTGAGCAGATGTTTTCATGGAGTGGTCTTCAGTGACAGCAAGATATTTTCTTGAATAATTGGAGTTATTTTATAACTCAGCTATGCATATGAGCAGCTGAATTGTCCTTTCCAGAATGTGTCTCCTCAAATTTGTCGGCAGTGAATTTCATCTGTCATGAATGTTGTGCAGAGAGTTCAGTCTGGCCGTCTAAAATTCTCCAAAGTCTCATTTAGTCTTGGCCAATCTGAATTATGTCACATAAAGCACATTTTTTCCTTCAACAACAACAACAACAAAGTGCTGATGAATGCCTTATTTCAGATTATTCACAATATTCGTTGATATTTGTCTCTGCTGCCTGGATTTTGCAAGATATTTTTCATATCAAAAAGAAAGTAGAAGCCATCCTCCAAGGAGTTCGGTTTTGAGGCAAGGTATCCCAAATTATAACTGAAATATTCAGGGTGATTATTAACTACACCTTGTTAAAATAAAATCATTTTTAAAAAGCATAAATACATATTTTTTGGTGACTTTTGGTAAAGAAACCCCAACTGTTTATATTTACACTTCAGGTTACTCAGTGTCCCTGTAGGAACATTACAGGGTTTCATTCTTTTATGGATTCCTTTGACAATTGTCCATGAAATCTGACTATCAAGTCTGGCCCTTTTTTATCTTTTTCCCGGTTTTTAACCCCAGGCAGAACCTTACCCCATGATAGATGACTTTCTTAAGCTGCTTTTTTTACGGAAGGCAGTTAAAAGCTTTTTAATAAATAATGTTAACTGCTTCTCCTCTCACCACTACTTTAACAACATCCTCAGGCTCAGACCCAGCAGTCAATCCATATTTAGCAGAACACTTCATCAGGAGCTGAAAACTAAACATGTCCCAGAATTTGGTGGAGGAGAGCTGGATTTAACCATGTTTTCAGGTTTGCTGAACAGGTGACTTGCAGAGCAGATTAAGCTGAGCAGGAACTTGGACATCCAAAGTATTCTTTATAATGTTATCTTAATCTCTCAGCCTTCTGCCTTCATCTTTTTTTAATTTTTTTTTTCATCCCAGCCACCTGCTGTGTGTGTAATCCACGGACTGGAATTTTCCTGGGATGCTGACCACTCTGCTTTGCTACCTGCCTGCCTGACCCTTGTACAGGGGAACACCCACCTTCACTGGGTTTCCTAAAAATTGTTGTAGATGTGAGGAGTACTCCTGGTAATGAAGAAGTAGTAGCATTTTACAGTAATTTGGAATGTCAGAGAACTTACCTGAGTGCTGGAGTGCTGTATGTGAGGGTAATATTAGCAGGCTGAGAGAAATGGGCTGTTCAGCCTGGAGAAGAGAATACTCCAGGGGGTCTTGCCAGGACCTTGCAGTACCTAAAAAGGTTCGAAGAGTGCTGGAGAGGGACTTTGAACAAGGGATGGAGTGACAGAAAGGACAAGAGTGAATGGCTTCCCACTGCCAGAGCACAGGGTTAAATGGAATATTGGGAAAGAATTGTGCACAGGCCCTGGCACAGGGTGCCCAGAGAAGTTGTAGCTGCCCCTGGATCCCTGGAAGTGTCCAAGGCCAGGTTGGATGGGGCTTGGAGCAACTTGGGATAGTGGAAGTGATGCCTTGGGAAGGCTGAGCTGGAACAGAGACTCAGCAGAGTTAGACAATAAAGTAGATATTTATTAAAAGCCCTTTGAGGGTACACCTTGGGCAGTACCAGAGCCTGACCAGGGCTACACCCAAGGTGGACTTAAAATGTTCAGAAAATGGATGACCAGCTGTGAGGTCTTACACTTTTATGAGTTTTGGTCCATTTGCATATTGGAGTTTAGTTGTCCAGTTACAGCTTTAGGTTGTGAAGTCTCTTCAGTCCACCACTCTTCAGTTTGTGCTGTTGGGCTGAAAGTTGTCCTTGGTCTTCAGCAGGAAAAGGATTTATTTTGTCTCCCTGCTTTGTGAAGAGAGCTGAGTGACACTGAATGTGAGGCTCAGAACTGCACCCCTGGGCAGCACAGAATCTGAAAAACATAGAAGCTGAAACTTAAGGCATCACTTAGGGAAGGAAGGGAAGTGTCCCTGCTCAGGGCAGGAGTTATGAGTAGATGACCTCTGATGTCTCTTCCATCCTGAACCATTCTTGGATTCTGTGAATATCCTCATGGAACCAAGATTACCGCATTCCACTCTCATACAGCCCCTCTGGAGAAGTGACCATCCGTTTTGCCTGAAAGCAAGATGGAAAGCGTTCATTTTTCCATAGCTAATTCCCAGGGAGAGAAGGTTTCAATGTGTCACTTGTGCCTGCAAGTCTGACATTCATGGCAGCCCACAGATCACCCAAACAGCTTTTAGCTGCAGTTCTGTTTTCTTCCTTCTTTGCTCAATTTATGCCAGACCAATTTTCTGCGAAGTATTTCAGTATCTGGCAGCACAGAAGATTGATGTAGATCAGGCTTCTCAGTTTCCCCCATCACCAACTTGGCAACGACAGCCAAAGAGAAGAGCCTTTTACAGCACTGAATGAAGAATAAATCTATACAAATTTAATTAACCTCTGCAGAGCTTATTGAATCCTAACCAAGTTTAGTCACAGTTCTGTAAGTTTGGAAATGCTTGGCATATTTTTGACTCTTGTACAATAGTTCGAGCTGGCTATATATACAAACCAAATTTGTAAAATGAAATTAATATTTGCTCTTATTGAGGTTTACTGGGGTAGGAGTTGCCACATATACAAGGAAAAAACGACTTCTGCTATAAATAGAGCTTTTATTTATTTTTCTGGAATGCAGATAACTAAAAAAGAAGTAAGCCAAAATCAACGAAGGTGACATGAATCGATGGATGGAAACAAAATAGCAACATTCTTTATTTTCTTCTGACTGGGTTTAACATGGCTGTTGCTCTTTGGCTCCCAAAGATGTCAATGTGAGTTATGTCAGCTCATGCTCAAACAGTGGATTGAAAATGAGTTGTCTGGATTAATCCACCCCACCTCCTCTGTTTCAAGAGGATTGAGTTAAAAACTTTATTCCAGCACTAAGGACCCCTCAGTGCTACCTTTGTTATTTATTTTGTTCAAGGCTGTCACTCCTCCACCTCGGGATCACCGACCGAGGCTCCACTGCACAGAGCAGGGTGGGCAGGAGGTGTTTCAGCATTGAAAGATTGGCTCTGAGAATTGAAGGAGGGAACTGTGTTGGAGAGAAGTCTGAGGAGGGAGTGAAACCATGCTGGAATAGGCAGCGAGGCTTTACTGAGCTGCTGGAGGGAAGTCAGGAGGCAGCTCCTTGCAGTAAGGACACACAGGTGCAAATAGCCAAAACCTTCTTTTCCACATGCATTCTGCCCCCTTTGCCCAAGCTCTAAGTGAAATACAGCTACTTCTGCTGCACTGGTGACTCTTTCTAACAAAGTGGAAAGGAGTTCTTGGATCTGCTTTTCTTCCTTTGCAATTAAATCTTTGTCCAGATGTTTTTGTCTTTTCCTAGAAACCCACAGGAAGCCTCTTTGGCTGTCCTGTCATGCTGACTTAATTTCTTAGTCACACGGCAAAACATAATGCTTTTTAAAGAAGTCTCATGAGGAAGTCAGGTGTGACAAAGAGCCAGAGCTTTAAGCAGGATCTCAAGTGAATGCTTAGTCTGGTGTCCTCCTGGTGCCTTGGGGAGGCTGACCTGGAGCAGAGACTGGACAGAGCTAGAGAATAAAGTAGATATTTATTAAAAAGCCTTTAAGGACACACCTTGGGCAGGACAGGAGACTGACCAGGGCTACACCCAAAGTGGACCCAAAATGGTCACAAAATGGAAAACCAGTCACGAGGTCTCACACTTTTATAAGTTTTGGTGCATTTGCACATTGGGGTTTAATGGTCCAATTACAGCTTCAGATGATGAAGTCCCATCCCTCTTGTTTTCTCTCTTCAGCCCACCATTGTTTGTGCTTTTGGGCCTGAAAACTTGTAACCATTGTCCTTGGTCTTCAGCAGGAAAAGGATTTGTTTTATCTCCCGCTCTGTGAAGATAGCTGACTGACACTGAATGTGAGGCTCAGAACTGCACCCCTGGGCAGCACAGAATCTGAAAAACATGAAAGCTGAAACTTAAGGCATCACTCCCTTGGTATCAGCCCAAATTCTGGCTTTAATACCAAGAAAAGGGACGTCCTTGGAATAACAGTGCAGGAATCACAGAAGGGATCCATCAATCATTGGCCATCCAGTGTTGTCCATCTCAAGGAGAAAAACAAGGTTCTTTTCATTAAAATAAAGTGGGTAACATGGTGGTCACCTCCCTCCTTGGGAACTGAAGGGAACAAAGTATTTATACTTTTGAACGTGGTCTGAGTGGACAAACCCCTGAATGAAAATCGAGCCCCAAGGGTCTCATATCCAGTTTCTGAGTCTGCTGCCCGACTTCCTCATCTGCCTCTCCACTCTCATTGTGAATCTCTCTCTCTCAAACAATGTATTTCTTTATCACCTTGCTTTTGTGCAGACTCTCTTACTGAATTTTTGAGTAAGATTTAAAGAGTAAAATAAGAATATATAAAACTTGTAGGTTTGGTTTTTTTTTTTCCAATTTTCACCATTAAAAATGCCACAGGTTCCATCTGTTTAAATGAATTCTCCTCTTTTTTACCTTCCAGTAACTAAAGAGAAGCCTACAGGAAAGCTGGAGGAAGACTTTCTGTAAGGGTGACAGGATAACAGGGAGTTACTACAGACTGGAAGAGAATAGATTTAGACGGGATGTTGGGCAGAAATTCTCCCCTGTGAGGGTGGGGAGACCCTGGCACAGGTTGCCCAGAGAAGCTGTGAGTGCCCCTGGATCCCTGTCAGTGCCTAAGGCCAGGGCTTGGAGCACCCTGGACTGGTGGAATGTGTCCCTGCCCCTGGCAGGGGATGAAAAAAGAAGATATCTAAGGTCCTTTGCAACCAAAACCATTCTATGGTTCTATGTTTCCATGCTTTTTACCAAGATTCATCATAACTTTACTATTTTTTTAAATCAAATATGAAGCATATTATTTTGCCATTCATGACCTCACTTGTTTTCTCCAAGACGTGGGATGTAAGCTCAGAATATCTTAAAGTCTTTGTAAATCTCCAGAGTAAATGTCATGGTCAAAAAGTTCATTTCTTTGACACACTGTGACTTTCTTCCATATAGTGAAAGGTCAAATATGCAGCAGATTTACTGAGGCCAGGACAATATCCTCATAAATTTTACCTCTTTCCTGTAAAGAGCCAGATACTTGCATTATTTTTCTATTTTTCACACCTCCATAAAAATATATAAATGTACTAAAGGCCAGACTTCATGTCCCCTAATTAATAATATCCTTGAAAACAGAAACAAAACCAAACCCGCTACTCTTTGAAAGGGAAGCACTTCACTGCACTCCTGATGCAGTGACAGGAGAAGAAATGTGATAAATAATCATATGATGTTCTGTGTGGAAAGTGTTCAAATGTTGTGAAGATGATCTCGACATTGATATAAAAGACTCCAAAGCAGAAGAAAAGTGATCTTGGTCTAGTCCCAAAATTGCAAGTCTACTTGTGAAGCACAGATAACACTTTCCCCCCCTTCTAACTTTAAAATACTGATTTCTGGAGCTGCTGCTCACATCGCTCAGAGTTTCTCTTCTCTATCTAATCAGAAATTGAAGACTTTCAGTGCTGAAATATCTTCTTTCAGATCATCAGCTGGCAGGAGTCATCCACTGTCCATTACATACCCCTTTGCACCAGCTGAGCTTCTGACCACAGATGTTTTCCTGCCAGTGAGTAGGAAATGAGCATTCAAGTGAAGCAATAAGAGCTCTCTATTAATTATTCATGAGAAGAAGAAGAAAAAGAAAAAAAGCTACGTTGTCCTATTCATAGAAGGCCTTAACTTTTGGATACCTCTGTGGCACAGGGAGGCAGGACTGTCCACACTTGCAGAGCTGCATTGTGATTAGGGGAAACAGAGTCAATGTATTTCAGAGCCTCTAGTGACTCATTTTTCATTCCATATGTGCACTCATGTGCTTCCCTCACCCGCAGTCCAGCTGGAAAGGATGTGGAGAGAGCAGAAATCTAAGCTAATGTTTGAAAACCTTTTAATGCAGAATAAGCTAAACCGATGTTTTCTGTAATTGGGGAACAACACAGGTTATATATACATCATAGTTTGGGAGCAAGAGGCAAATGCTGGGCCTGTAATGGAGATGGAGATCTTTGCTTTGCAATGACAGAATTCCTCTACTTCCTTATAAAATCTGTATTATTAGATATTAGATTTTCAGCTTGCATGGAAACACTGCTGCTGCATCCAAATTAAACAAGATCTCAGGCAAGAAAAATTCCTTGTTCAGGCCAAATGGAGAAAAAGCCCCAAGAAATTTACATTATTTTGTTTAAAGTAATACAGTAGCTGCTTGAAGCCAGTCAGTGATTTCAAAAGTCGGAAGGAACTGGGAGGGAAAAACACTAAAGTGCAGGTGAGGAAGGCATGAAAGTGCAATTTATCACCTGCTAATGAAGTTTGTTACATAAATATCAACACCAGGTGGGATTTTTTGCATCTGTTCTTCATCTTGTCCAGCAAAACATCATCAGCCTTCACAGTGGCTCAGTTCATCAGGATACAGGATACTGGCACTTCCCAGTATATCAAATATATGCACTCACACTTTGCAGTAATGGTCATTACTTTGGGCTATTGTGCAAATAGGTCTGAATGGATCTTTTAAAATTCCACTTTTAAACACTGCCGGGAAATGAGGAATGTGTGATATAGTTGCAGGAAGAGCTGGGGAAAGGAAAATGTATTATCCAAAAGTGCATTTAGCTCAGGAGGGGCACTGAATGCTCCCAACCCTTGTGGGCAATACCATGAGATTAGCTCACTGCAGGCTGCCAAGGGCTTGTCAACGTATAATGTTTAATTATATATATCTTATGTTATAATTACACCTCATTAGTAGCTTGGCTTGTTCCATTGTCAGGGCATGCTATTAATTGCTATTTCTAGATAAACCATAACCAAATACAAAATACCTATTAGCATGATTATCTTTGTAAACAAAAAAGAATTAAGCCCAAATTAGTGGTTTTTGGTTTTTTTTTTGTTTTTTTTTTTTTTTAAGGCACCTTATTAAATTTTTTCTACTTACTTTACCAGGGTTTTGCTGAGGATAAACGTATTTTCTATCCTGGCTCATAGCAAACAAAAGGAAGAAGATGGAGGGTAAAGGGGGAGAGAACCTTGGTCACTGATTTGTAGCTTTCATTGCATAAAGACATAATTATCTATCCTTTTGTTCCGCATTCCTCAGGTAGGAAAAATTATCATTCCTAAGAAACAAGATTGCCATACCTGATGATACAAATCCAGTATAACCACTGATGTTAGCTGGCACTCATTAATAACTACAAGATTCCTGTCCAAGCCTTATTTAATTTAGTTTCCCATCTCTTGGAACTTCTCCCAGTTTCCTTTTGTTAGTTGAAGTGCCATAATTTGGGACTCATAGGGTGCTTTCTAATGCTTCTTAATAACTTCTTAATGAAGAAATGCACTTTTACTTTTAGATCCTTTATTTAGAAATTGAGTGTTTAGTTTCCATTTCACATGTAAGGGATGGAGAGAGGCTGATCCTTAGCTTGGGTGCTCTGCTCTCCTGCTCTGTGACCTCTGGAAACAGTCTTAGTAGAAAATGAATATTAAATTTCCATTTTAAAAGTGGGATATTATTATTCAGGTTTTGGGTTTGTTTTTGGTTTTTTTTGTTTGTTTGTTTCAGGGTTTTTTTTTAATAGCATGAGGGCCCTTCAGGTGTATTAAGTCTTACATAAAAGCACAGAGACTCATCAGGTCCTTAGTTATTATAACATTCAATTTTTCTTGGCTTTTTGCTTCATAGGAATTACACTGGTTGGAACCAGACATAGACCTGATCCTTTTCCTAGCTGGAATTCTCATCAGAAAGTCTCTCATACCTGTTCAAATGTTACTGAGGCCTAAAATAGAAGCGCAGAGGTCACATCTGTTCTGTACGCAAAGAAGAATGGGTGGGAACTTCAAGGGAACAGGAATAAAAAGGAATTTTGTCAGTATTATGGCCGCCATCAGTGGGAACTCTGCCTGTCAGCAGGGCATCACAATCAAAAAAACACCCTCAAAAAACCCCTCACCATATGTGGGATTATCTAAGCCATGTCCTTACAGAAGAGTCATGGATGAAGAAGTGGAAATGAGGAACGGCAGCATTTTGACGTCATCACTGGAGTTTTTTGTGAGGCTTTGTGTTGCAACAGCCCTCTTGGTAGTAATGTCCAGATACAGACTTGTTTATCACAGCATGAAAAGGGTCCTGCTTTATTCCTCTTTACATCTCAGCCATCCTGACTCCAACCATTCACTGACTCTGGCTGCAGCAAGCACCTGCTGTAGGTTTCCCTTACAGCCTGTGTCTGCTGGTTAACTCCTGCTAAGCTGTGACTGCAGGTGTTGGTTTGCAGACTCTGACTGCAGGCTTTTACTCAGCCAGACTGTGACTGCAGGTTTCAACAACAGGCTCTAACTACAGACCCAGACTGCCCTCACTGCAGTGATTCTCTCTCTCCAGAACCCTTCTTCTTCATGATTTTTTCTCTTCCTCACCAGCTAACCCACTCCCTTTTATCACACTTATCTGTATTGGATATAACTGTGACTCATCAGGGGCAAGGCTGTATTGAGTTATTAAAACATCTGTTACTTACCAGGGATGAAGTTGTTAGCTTAGGAAACACATAATCACAGAATGATTCATATGTGATGCTTTATTGATGAGCTCTGGGAGTTGGGGTACAGACCCAAATCCAACTCCAACAAGGGCTCAAAAAGTTTACTGTCTTAAACCCTTTCGTTATACAACTCTGTGTTAATCATTAAGCCTCCCATTTTTTTATTGGATACACCCAAGCATGAATTTTGGTAAATACCTTCCCTTGTGATTCTCATGATTCTGGTTTAAGGTAATAATCACATTCAGCTACCAACAATCGTTACAATTATATCATCTATCATAAGATGATTAGGTACAGTTCCACCCGACCTAGTAGAGAATAGCCTTATTTCTAAGGTCTATGTACCTAAGCACAAATTGTCCTCATCCCCCCCCCCCCCTTGATTACCTAGGCAAAGTTATACTTGGTTAAAAAAATAGCGTGAAAGCAACATTCTGGTTGCAGTGAAGCTGAGGTTCTATTCCCCAGATTTGCGGGTGCAGAAATAATTTTTAATTTTAACCCTATACACTATCAAGGTCATCTGTACTTTTTTCTCCTACAGCTTTGCTGCATAATTTTGTAAAGGTAGCAGCAATGCAGCTCCTTTACTTGTCTGGAGCTTTTCCAGCGGTAGGATGGTGCCTGGAAACCAGCAGTGCTGAGTGACTGGGAGCCAGCAGCTCAACACTCTTGTGGGGACAAGGGAGAACTTGAACCGAAGACTCAGGTAGGGTCATTGCAGGGCCCTTGTGTGGAGTTTGAATGTATGGAATATAAATGGGAACCAGGCCACAACAGGTGTAAGGTGGGACAGAAGAAGAAGGAATAGGGCCTGAGGTTTATTTTGATTGGATCCTCCCTCTTTGCTTATTTAGCAGAATTTTGGACATGAAGAAATAATCTCAGTCTCTGTAGAAATGCTGAGAGACTCATGTGAGTGGGGGTGGTAGAAGAGGGAGAGAGCTCAGACTTGGTCAACCCATCCCTGTGGTATTTCTCCTTTGCACTCCGTAAAAGCACACTCAGGTTTGTCTCAGGAAATATTGCCTAAATTCAGGCCCCAAACTCATAGAAAGAAAGATGTAACTGTGATTTGCAGAGTGTCTTGTCCTTTAACAATCAGATTTGATGATCTTAAAGGTCTTTTCCAACCTCAATGATCCTGTGAATCCATGATGTTGCAGCCACATTACAAGAGGGCAGCTCTTTTGTCTCAGGTCTTGGAGCGCCTTTGCTGTCCTCCCTTCAGTTCCTGCAATATCAAAACATTGTTTACCAGGAAGCAAAATATCAGGAAGTGATAGAGCAGAACAAGCCCCCAGGAGGCTGGAGAGCAGCAGGATAAATTTGGGGGCAGCACAGGCCTGCTTTGCCAATAAACAGCCACTTTTTATGAGACAGTCCCATTAAATAATGATGACTCACTCTCCAGACAGTAATTTATTTATATGCCTTCTTTAATGTTTTGCAAATCACTGCTTTAAAAAATGTCCAGCTGGAAGACAGGGAGGCTTGGGAGACAGGGAATCATCTTGATAGAGAATCAGATTAAATAAAAATGACATGGAATTTGACAGCGAGGACACGTGGTTGGAAACAAAAAACACAACCATCCCCCAAGCAGAAATGCAGCCTCATTGCTGGGACTGGTTGCTGTAGCTTGAGAGATCAAGTTTTTACTGGATTCAGCGAGACAAAAACATTGAAGAAGATAGGAAGAGAAAAAGAGATGTTGACTGATATTTAGTAACAGCATTTCTTCCAGTCTGAAACATTGATGAGCTTGCATTTTTTCAAGCCAGGAGGGACTACTTTGATATCATAGTCTGAATTAAAAAACATAAAAAGAATGCCTTGTAAGGACAGACCAGTAGAACCAGTAAGAGACAGAAGATACTTTTAAATTATAATTAATATTAGAAATGTTGGTCTAGTTCACACACAGAAAATTAGCATATTGACCACAGAAGAGGTTCAGTGCAGGCTGTAGAAGGTGCGACAGCCTGGGTTTGATATCTGGCCTGGCAGAAAAGTGAGGGCAAGTGGAAGAGTCAAGATGAAAATTCCTGTTTGATATCTTATTCTGCCACCACGGATCTCCCATGCCCATGTGCCTCGAGTCCCCCAAGAGTGTGTGGAGGGTAATGCCCTCCTGATAAGGTCCATTCAGTGTCATAGGTACAAATTGCTTTATAGACGGCTGAAGTGGGGACTACCAAGGGTGTGACTAAGTTTTGAAGATGATGGAACAGAGTTTTAAATGTATTAGTGGTGCATTAAAAAATTCCCCCTTAACTGCAGTTAATATCTAAGCATTTGAGGTGATGCTCTCTGCCGCTGTCCAAAGCAGCCCCTCCATTCCCCACACGGCTGTGACTTACTGGAGATTTCTGCAGCAGCTGTGCAGCCTGGAACAGCTCAGCTCCTCTTGGCTTTTCACTTTGAGATGATTATTAATCATCTGTTCTGTAACAGAACCTGAATTTTTTTGACACTACTTCCATATCTGACCACCTGCCTTAGTCTGTGCCTGGGTGCACAACCTGAGTTTTTAAGCTGTTCTTGCTGTCTGAAGCTGGTGCTTAAAGCCCACACAAGAATTTTATAGTTTGCTGGACAGCAGGAACTCAGCCAACTCCCTTAGAATTGTACTCATTTAGATTGGAAAATACTTTTAAGATCATAGAGTCCAATTTTTCACCCAGCACTGCCAAGGCCACTACTAACCATGTCCCCAAGTGCCACATCCACATGGCTTTTAACTCCTGCCATGGATGGGGACTCCAACATTGCTGTGGGCAGCTGTGCCAGGGCTGGACAACCCTTTCTGTGAAGAAATTTTCCCTAATATCATCCTGGCACAAGTATCCTATCGTCCTTTCCCTAAACCTCCCCTGCCACAACTTGAGGGGATGTCCTCTTGTCCTGTTGCTTGTTACTTGGGAGAAGAGACACCTTGTTATGATTTCATGTCAGGGAGTTGTGCAGAGCCACGAGGGGCTCCCTGAGTCTCCTTTTCTCCAGGCTCAGCCCCTTTCCCAGCTCTCTCAGCTGCTCCTCACTGTCTTTAGAGGATAAATTACAGCTGTTCTGACAACATGGACAAACACCAGGACAGTCTGTAGCCCCCCTTTTGAGGGGGCAGATGTTTCACTGCAGATTTAAATAGAGCCAAGGCCCTGCCTGGGGGTGTGGTGCAGCAGCCCCAGCCTCTGCTGCCCAAGCTCTCAGCTGGCTGGACGTGAGCCAGCTGCTGTCAGGAAACCATAAAGCTCCCAGGCCATGCATGGCTGTTCTCCTGCAGGAGCACTAATGCACTGGTGTGGTTATGCAACTCCTGGTGGGGAGCAGGGAGAGGAGCTCATGTCCTGGTGCATGTTGACATCATCACGGTTCCTCCTCCAATGTTCACATATTGATGTTTCCCTTAGTTTGGGGTCTCCAGAAAGCTCCTGAGATGGTTCAGTCTGAGAAATCTGAACCCCTGGTTTTATCCCCCACCCAGCTGCCAACATTGGAATCCCTTTTGCCTTGATTCACATTCTCTCCATGTTCATTTTTTTAGGGATGTCCTGAGCTCCTCTGAAGATCCAGAGGTTCTTTCATGGGAAACCAAATGCAAATGGGAAGAATGACTCATTATTAACAGAGTTCTCCTAATTCCAGGATAGTAAAGGAACACAGACTGTTGTGATTTCCACAAATTAATATTAATGTTCTTTTAGTTTTCAGGGTAATACCTCAGTTTAAGATATTTTTTTTGATAAATCCAGGGGCACAAAAATGATTGATGCTCTGGACTGGGCCATGACCTTCTTTCAAGTGACCGCCTTGTCCATGGGTAAGCGGTTGTCCTTGATGGAAATCATTGCCTATCTTTGCTTTGGCAAAACTTGCCGCCTTATCTCAGGAAGCTGTGTGCTTTTAAATGTGAAATGAATGCACCTCTGGAATTATCTACTGCTCTCCAATGGCTATAGTAGGGGCACAGGTGCTTGGCTTTCACTTAAGACCTGCCCTAAATATCTGTGAAGGGACTTTGAGCTTTAGATTTTGGCAGGCATTGGTGAATTTTGTTGCTGACATAGATGTGACACAGGGCTCTGATGTGCCACTGAATTCAGGCTTTTTTATTACCATTAACATTTGATTAAATACTGTTGCTTGCAAAAATAATTAGGCTCAAAATTAGGAGGAAATCAGTAGCCAATGATCTTCTGTCAGTTCTTTGCTCCTGTGACTCTAAACCTGTGGTTATTTGTGCTGAATTTTGCTGTGAATTTCAGTGACAGAGAAGAATCCACTGTGGAAAATGCTGCATAAAACCTGTTTTACAGTTTGGCTAAGTTAGATCTCTGCCAGGTCTCTGTTTCTTCCATGCAGTGATCTACCCCAGACCTCAGCATAACTCAATTAATGCTGCATTTCTTCCTAAGGTTTCCATCAGCAATTCACGTCAGTTGGCTGCAAAGCATTCTGTCAATAAATCCTTACCCAATTCCTGCTTTATTAAGTAGAGAAACCTCTGGATTTGGGACTCAGATGCATGTTTCAGTCCCCACCTATGGAAGGCAGGGCAGTATGTGAAGGCACATCCCCATAAGGAAAGGCTGAGTGCCCTGCAGGGATTCCCCTGGGAGATTTGGGATAACGCTAGCGGCAGCGCCCTTGGAAGGTTCCTGGATGGAGATGGGGGTGTGTGGAGGGTCTGGCTCCCTCCCTGCCAGCTGCCTTTTTGTGCAAATCCACACACCCAGGACCACATGGGGCCCGAAACACAGTGACCTTTCAAGGTGCAATCCATTCACTCTCATTGTGATTATTGCACCAGGTGCTGTTATCCTCAATTTGCCTGCTTTTCTGCCTGCTCCTATCTTTTTATTTTCTCCTTGCTGTTCTTCTCTGTGCCTGCATGGCTGTGGAGAGTGTTCAGTTCCACTTAGTTGTGATTTCAGGGAAATCCTTCTTGACATGCAGAAGCAGAGAGGTTGGGGATTTTGTTCCCTGTCCTTTTTCTGAAGTGTGTGCATTTCCTTGCACGCTGCTCTGTTGACTGTACACAGGCTTGGCTCCTCAAGAGACAGGAAGGAATATTGCTTTGGTCTCCAGACACTGCAGTGTCACAAGCTCTTTGTGCAACGCATTTAAAATTTAACAGTAAGAAAAATGAGGATATGTGTAGGGTGGACTGTGCAACACAGCAACGAGTTCTGGTGATTTTCTGTCTTAAATATGAACTTCAGTATGACTGAATTATTTTTTTTTTCTATTCTCTTAGCTCCAGGTTTCATATCAACATCACAGCACCATTCAATTCCTGCTTGCTGAGACAGCTTTAATTCGGGGTCAGTCAGGAATTCAGTGGATTTACTCCTGAGTAAGCCCACAGTGAAGAGAGAATTGCAGTTTTTCAGCCTTGGCTCTTTTTCCTAGGCTCTCTTCTAGATTTTTTCTCAAGAAACTTACACTTAGGGGGTTAGGTGGGTATCTGCTATATCTATGGGTATCTGCTAATATATTCTTGGTGTATGTCTTAAAATTTAAAGAAAATATGTAAGTTTAAAAAATGGCTTATTGATAAATTAAATTATCTCTTCCATTAGAGTGGGCTGTTTTAAAAAAGTAGAAATTAGACGATGGAACCCGATGTGATGGGAAATGGTCAAGGAAAGATCTGAGTTATAAAAATCACAGTATATCAGCACAGAGTGCTGCTGTTGAGAAGGTATTCTGGAGCTGATATTGGTAATTGCTGCAACATTCAGTAGAAATTTATCTTCCTGTCTTCCCCTCCAAGCAAACTAAATATAACTTCCATCTATATCCATGGAACTGGTTGGGGTTTCTTTTATTTTGACAGATATTTTTTTCACTGCTCTTGGCCCTGTTTAAATGAAACCTAATAAAACCTGAATAGCTGTAAATTCTTTATTTTATCAGGTTACTTCCTTGCTTTCAGTCCCCGCCTTTGACTTCATCTTCCTCTTTTTCTACCTGGAGTCCTTTGTGTGCAAAACTTGATTTAAAATTATGCAATTCCAGACAGAAGGATTATGACACTTTTCTCCCTCATTCTACCAGTCCAGTCCTCATCTTGAGCATGGTGATAGCTCCAGCATTAAGAAAGGGCCTGTTTCTGAATAATTTTTTTTTGTATTCTCAGTTATCATTTAACTGAGAGGACAGAAAGGACACAAAACTCTATGGAAAAGCAGAAAAGGAGCTAATTTCCAAGATTTCACAACCCATTTCATCTTGTTAGGAAAAAATTATAAATAGGTTTGACTGGGAAATAAGAGAGAAGTCTGAGCAGGTTTATGTTGCTGTGATAATCTGAAGCTGTTGAGCACTTTCGGATGTGTCTCCCATAGCTAACCAATATGTTTTTGGCAAATCACAGAATCCTTAAGGTTGGAAAAGACCCTCAAGATCATCAAGTCCAACCTTTGACCAAGCACCAGCCCTCTTACCAAACCATATTGTGAAGGGCCGCACCTACTTACTTTTTAAACACCCCCAGGGATGGTGACTCCACCACTGCCCTGGGCAGCTGTGCCAGTGCTTCACCACTCTTCTAGTGAAGAATTTTTTTCAAATATCCAACCTGAACCTCCCCCAGCAGAACTTGATAAGGTTTGACCTTGCCCTATGAAATGGCTCATTAGGTTATACCCTGTAAGAAATTAATTTCTGTTCCCTGTTTGATCCCCTCTGGCTCTCTCTAATATCGTGAATCAAGGTGGAATCACTCTTTCTTCACTCACATCTCATTTTATTTTCTTTCTTCTAGCAAACAAGAATGTAATATTTTCTGTTTATTATCTTGGACAGGGCTGGCTAGAAGTGTGTGCACAGCTCCAGATGAGAAAACAGCTGCTTTAGAAGGCACGATTAACATTTCCTGACATGTCCTTGAAGCATTCAACCCGAAGCCTCCAGAATCACATTTGTCTTTTTGATGGCTTTGCCATGTCGGTTCCTCACAGCCATCCCCTGACTGGCCAACACACCCTGTCATGTTTTCCTCTCAGCTGTTTGCACTAGAAATCTTGAAGCTTTACTAGATTAATAGTTCCTAATCTCCAAATGTGTGACCTTGTCACTTCAAAGTCTTAAATCTCATCCCATTTCTGTTATTCCAGTTCCTATTCAATTACTTCAGTGGACTGAATGCCTCTGTGTCAGTGATGCCTCTTGTCATCAGTTTAATTAGTATACTCTCAGTTTTGCCAAGTTTATCAGTGAAAGCATTATCAAGATTGTTATCAGCACCCAATACTTGTAATTGTCCTCAGAAAATCACTTTTCTTCTTCAGCCCAGCCCACTGACATCCTCTTACTGCCTCTCATCCTCTTACCTTGCAGCTACAGTTCCTCCCTTGTTCTTCCACTGAACTTTCTCTGGAACACCTTATTAAAAATTTCACTTCTATTTAAATGAGCTAATCTAACATCTAAACCAACAATTTCCAGGAGATGAGTGTCTGTGACAACAAAGGACTCATTTCCATATCAGTGACAAAGAAGGAAATGCTTTTCCCTTTATGATATCAAGATTCCTAACTGATGACATGTGCCATACAGAGTTCTATCCCCTTGGAAAGGCAGCTTTGAGTACGAGGTTGGATGACACGTATTTTATCTCTGAGGCTCTTCAAAAGGAACTTCTTCCATGATAAAAAAGAATCAGGCTTGAGAGGCAAGAAAAGGAAGAGAGCTGCAAGTGCTGGCTATGGGAACAGGTTTCCAGATGGACTGCACAGTCTCCAGCCTTTCTCAAGGCTGGGCAAAGCCTTGTGTGACTTGGTCTGACCTCAGATTTCATCTTGCTTTGAGCAGGACTCCTGATAGTCCTTCCAACCTGAATTTTCCTAGCACCCTATGATCCCACATTTTATTTTACACCATCTTCCTAAAATATCTGATCTCTAGGATATCCACATCACCAGCAGAAAGACAGTTCTCCAAAGGCAAAGCTTCCTCTCTAGAGACTCCCAGTTAAAATTATTTGACCTCCATCGAGGTTTTTTGATGGATATGTTTTCTTATTTGCAGAACTGAGAATATGATAAGGAGGAAAGGTGTCTGAATACCTGCTGTTGCTTTTACAGGAGGTTTGTTTGTCAGCTTTTAATTTTTTTTCTTTTTTTCCCCACTATAATTTGACATGAAAAGCTCCTTTCACTACTCTGCCTATAATTGTTATGAAAAAGCTTTCTGCATGTACATGTTCAGAGAACATAAAATAAAGTGGCCTGAATTGCTGGGAACAAACCTCAAGCTCCTCACAGACACCCAGAAGAAACCACCGTGTGCACATAACATACCACAGTGTCTGCACTCTTTCCCAGACTATAAACTCTGACTGTGGAGGGAAAACATGGAAAAATATCTCCCTGGGATAGGGGGTTGCTGAGGCTGTGATTGCCTGGAGCTAAGGGCTGAAATTTCTTCACGTAACACTGAGACGACTTTTTTTTTCCCTTCTTTCCTGAGGGCAATATTTCACTCTGCAGTTCCTCAAAACAAAAGGCCGAAGAAATATTACGACAGGTCCCCCAGTGATTTTTTTGCCACACAAACCCATATAGCCCCATGGTTTTATTCCATTTCCTTTTAAACATCAGCTACTAATGAATAATGGGCAGGTTGAATGTGTTTCATATATTGAATAGAAAATAACTAGGAGAACAAAATGCTTAGGCTGTAAAGCCAAAAATGTAAAACTCAGGAAATGCCACAGTTTAAGCTGTTCATGCAACTTGACCTTGACTTTGTTGTGGCTGGGCTCTGGGTTGCAGTTATTGCATGTTATTTTCCAAAGGCACATGTTGCAATTAGGCTGTTTCATTCTGCTTCTCTCTGCCCCCCTCTAAGAAGTTTCACATTTCCAAAAAAGCTCTGCTTATTTTCACTTGGAGTTCTCAAGCCTTCTTGTCCCTCTTGTCCTCAACTTCAGTCCGTCCCCAAAACCAAAATAAAATTAAATAAATCAATAAACCAACCAATGAAAGTAGGGGCAAAGCATCCCTTGCACTTTTTTTTTTTTTTTTCCTCTGAAATTAGGAGAGCCAGGGTTGTTGCTTATTTCAATGTGGCCCTTGTGTGAGAAAGCTGTGTTTGGAATTAAGTGGAAGGTAGAAATCTTTACATCGGTCCACAGGTCCTCTGGAAAAGAAGCAGTGTTCTCCATTGGAAAAAAGCAGCCCTCTCCATTGGAAAAAAGCAGTGTTCTCCATTGTATTCCTGGGGTCTGGTGCTGCTGGGAGGGATTCAAAACTCCAGCAATGAGTGCTGCCCTGGAGGCTGTGGTCAAATAACTCCTGAGGTTACAAAGTGCTCCTGACACTGTAGAGATAGGAATGGAACATGCCCCTGAATCACAGCCCAGGTCATTAATTGGAGGACCCTTCTGCCAATTTTCCCACAGTCTTTCCCTTCTTCATTCCTACAGAGTATGATAGAAACACAGAGTCATGGATTGGTTTGGATTGGATGGGACCTAAAAGACAATCCACTTCCAGCCCCAGCCAGAGGCAGCAAGAGCTCCCCACTATCCCAAGCTGCTCAGAGGTCTGTCCAATGTGGCCTTGGACACTTCCAGGAATGGGGAATCCACAAACATCAAACACTGGCATTACCCCAGGGATGAGCATGATACAAGTGCACTGACAAATCATCATACCGTTCTCCAAAAGACAGTTTATGAACTTCTTGTGAAACTACCTCTCATAGACTTTTGAAAACAGCATTTCTCTCTCCATTAGTTTTCTCTCTTGGCCTTGCAAACACATATGGAGGGAATTAATTTTGCACAGTTATTGTCTGTCAGTTACTACTTTATGCGTCAAGAGGTTTATTTGGAAAATTAGGGTGCTGCTCCTTCAAGCACTGAGCAGATGTTCACTGCTCACAGTGAAGGCAGCCCCTGAAATCCATTAAATTATTTGTATGTGGGAGGCTAAACAAACCTGCCTGCATTTGCAGGAGCAGGGACCTCTTAGCTAAAAATAATGCATATTTTGGGTAAAAGTCCAAGATTTCCAGTTAAGACAGCTGGTCCAGAACTTGTCATAGAGATACTGTTTGCTCTTTCTTTTTTATTTTTTTTTTCCTAGTGATCTCGTATTAACCTGATAATGGAAAAAGGGCAGCAGATAGACCTAGACACAGAAATAGCAATAGTAATTTGTCTGTTTATGCTCATATAGCACCAGCATATGGTGGCTCACCCTCCACAATGTTCTCCTCCCCCAATCTGATTAAAATTGACTGAGAAGGGAGCTATGAATCTTTTTTTATTTCTTGTTGGCATCACATATTAAAAGATGACAGCTCTATCATATCATAGCAGCAAACCCTTGCCTGATGCCTGAGTCACACATTTCTCCAGGCTGACAGAACTGTTCTTATTACATTTTTGGACACATGTGACCACACTGTAGAGCACATTGATGCTCCAATATGTTTAGGAATTTGTACTACCTGAACTTTGTTTATGTGATTTTGGAGCTATTTCCGTGCTGAGTTCCTTAGAATGGAGTGTAGACCCATTTAAACTGTTCCTATTAATGCCTTCCAGTCATTTTCAGACATCTGAATGTATAAATATTTGCTTTTTTCAATTATTTTTTTTTTAACAAGCAAAGAAAGAAAGTTTAAGGGTTTTGTTTTGAAATATGATCACGATCACAGTAGTTTGAATTGGGGTGCACCTTAAATACCATCTAGTCCCGATTCCCCTGCTGTGGTCAGGGACACCTTTCCCTAGAAATTTTGAATTTTAAATAATATTTAATATAGCCTTTATTTTCTTTCTGATGGAAACAGGGTGGAACTGCGGCAGATCCCAAATTATGTCCCATAAGAAGAGTCAGACTGTGTCACTTAAGTGATTTGTGCCTCAGTTTTCTCATTTGCCAAGTAGAAGTATTAATGACAGGGGTTTGGAGACACCATCCACAATAGAGCAAAGGCCAAATGCTCTCAAATCTCTGTCTCTGTGGGAGAGGAAACCCATTTAGCCCCAGCTAGGACTCAAAATCCTGAGGAGATGGGTGAGGAGAGCATGGAGCCTTCTCTCCCCACTCAGGAGAGGCACAGCACTCTCAGCACTCCTCCTGCACTACCAGTTCTGATCTTGATTTTACCCAAAGCATTTCTAATTTCCTTGATTAGCACAGCTGAAATCCAGCTGGGAGCCCCTTCTCCTCCCCTCATGCCAGGCCAGGACTGAAATCTCTGCTGGTCAGGTTTTTTCCAGCCTAATGGTCCCTGCTGAAATCACCTCTTGACTTCTGGTGGTGTCAAGGGCTTTGTAAATCCTTTGCACCAGGGATCCAAGCAGAACACACTTCTCTAAACCTTTGTATTTATAACAAAGGTCTTCACACCTCTGCAAAATTCAGCTCCTTCCACGACAACCTGCACATTTTGTTTTTCATGAACATCAAGTTTCTGGACTGCAATTGCAGATGTGGAAACAAAGAAATCCCCAAAACAAAACCAGAAGAAAAGGGAAAAGAAAGACCATTGTCTTTTCTATGCAGGCTTATTAGACATCTACCCATGCTAAAAGATTATAGAGTAAGTGAGACCTCTTAAATCAAGCACAATTTTTCTCAGGTATTCATTTGTAGGAGACTACAATAAGAAATTGATGGTATAATTTGACTTTTTAGGCCTGAATGTTGTTTTGTGCCTTTGCAATGAAGGAGGTAGTGAAAGAAGGATTTTGGGAGGAAAAAAATAAGAAAACAATGGGAAAAACTGATTAATATTGTCATGACAAAACAGTTTCCTTCAGGGGACAAAAAACTGGGTTGATGTACTGTGCGTACCAGAAGCTGAAAAGATTTGTGGAGCTTGGGAATTCAATTGCTGCTTTTTCTGGAGTAATTTTCATATCCTTCTTCTCCTCCACCCCTAGTCAGGAAACCGAGTTAGTCCAGGGGTTTGGAAACTGAGGTGCTACCTGCTGAAGTGATTCATGTGGTAATATTTGTAAAATCCAGGTTGGATGGGGCTTGGAAAAACCTGGGATGGTGGAAGGTGTCCCTGCCCATGGCAGGGGGTGAGCAAGGTGTTCTTTAAGGTCCCTTCCAACCCAAACCATTCTGTCATTCTATGATTGAATTTTTGATGTGAAGAAGAAAATCTTGTCTGGACTGCCAAACACATCTCTGCACATTTCCATTTATATTGATCTGCTTCTTCACAGTCAGTCAACCAAAGATCAGGGGCTAGATTCTGTACAACAGACGAGAAAGTAACACCCAATTTGGCAGAGCACTGCAAATGAAATGGCAAGGACTAAGGGTGGGGCTCAGGCACCCTTAATAGATGGTCCCACTTTGGAGACATCTGAACTCCTTTGAGTTCTCTTGGAGAATTTCAGAGGCTTCTGAACTCAGAGGCCTCAGTCTGTAACCTGCCACAGAAAATTGAAATGAGATGTTAAGGATGGGAGATCACTTTGAGGTTTTTGACCTCTTCGTTTGTTGTCTCTTTTCTTCCTTGACATAATGTTGTTGGCTTTGCTGCGGGGTTCAGGCGACATCAGACCAGCTTCTTCCTCTGCAATGACAAAACTCATAAAAGTGAAAAATGGAATATTTTCCTGCTTATGTTTCATTTTTATTTGTCTTTTTGTTTTTCCTTCTAAAAGAAGAGTAAAGCTTTGAAATGAAAAAGACTCTCTCCACTGTAAAAGCTGATATTATCCTTAAGCAGATTAATGAACCCTTGGGTCAAGTTTTAAACCTTCCCTGTAGGTGGTGACCATTTCCACAGCCTCCACCTTGCAGCCTCATCCTTTTACAACCAGCTCTTTTCCCCCTCACACCTACAGTTTTTTATTCAAACCTTTACCCATTAAAGATAAAAATGAAAAGGCAGAATCAGAATGTGTTATTCTTGTGAAATGACTAATGTGGTTAGTGTTATTGTAAAGAAGAGGTAGTGGAGCTGCAGGTTTGATGTCTCCCAATGCTGGGAATCATAGACATATGGAACAATAGACTTTAAGATCTCATGCTCTCGGGCAATGGGTTTTCCCTTTTGAAGTGATTGATTTATTTTTTTCCGTCCCTCTTCCCTCCTCTCTCTCTTTTTTTCTTTTTTTTCCTTGTGTGGGCAGGAAAACTGGAGAAAACCAGCCTGGATTTTTGCACGGTCTCTAACTGAAACTGTGATGGTCTTCACAGTTTGCAGTGTGACCACCAGGATCAGGACTGTGTGTTTGGTGTGTTTTAAGCTGTTGTTTTTGTGTTGAACGTGGTGATAACTCTTCCCTGAGTCCCAAGGTACTTTATGGATGCAAAACGGGAAGCCCTGTTTCACAGCTGGGATATCTGAGGTGCAGGGCACTTAAGAGACTACTTAATTTAGTGCAGTAAGTAATGGAATTAGGAATGAATACTCACCACATCTCCAGGCTCCCATGCACTTATTTTGGAAATGAAGTAAAAAATTATAAAATGCACAAGAAAACAATAGAATCATAAAATAGCCCAACCACCATCTCCATCTGCCAACCCTGCTCAGTGCAGAATAAAACCACTTTTTTCTTATTGCTCCCTGGAGTACTGTTTTTCATCAGCCTTGCTGTACTTTTCTCCTGTTTTTCTCAGTGTTAATCACAATGGTGGTGGCTCTAAATTGTATTTGAGGGGCTAAAATCTGTGTTTTTCCAGGAGGTTTGTGCTCTCAGTCTTGTGCTTGAAGTCCGTGAAGTTCTCACAAAGAAACTTGATCAATGCAAGTAGTTATTAACTAATTAGTAAAAACTTCAGTTGTTAATCCAGAAACCTGCCTGAATCCAGGTCTACGCAGGATGGAGTCACAGCATCATGTCCTGTTCTTGTGGGGACAGGAAATGAGAAGAGCTCCTCTGAGCTGAGGGTTTACAGGGCAGGGAGTTCACCTCTGGGTCAGTGCTTGAGCATCCCTTTAGAGCCAAGTGAGAGAAAAAAGTGGTCCTACATTCACAAATCATTTATCTCACCACAATTAGGCACCTGAAATCCACACTGCGATGGACTGTGTTGCAAATTCCTGTCAGAGCCATTTAAATGACCAACACACGTGTGGACACCAGCACTAGCTAAAGTCAGAATTTAGAAGGAAAGTGAATTTCAAATTAAATTCTTTTATCTACACAGCTGGATGTGGCAATCAGTGCTGTGGTTTAGTTGTTACAGTGGTATTTGGTAAAAGGTTGGAGTCAATGCTCTTGGAGGTCTTTTAACCTTAATGATTCTGTGATTCTCTGATTTATTTCTTGGTTTTTTCATAATTTTTTTTTCCCCGAGCTTATGTAATTTCTATATGGGTCTTTACTTTTGGATGGAGAAACAATTACAAGAAATAAAGGCTGAGGAGAGAAAAGGGTTGGAAGGAACATAAAAGAATCATCCATTCCAAGTTTTGGCCCTGCCCAGGGCAGTCCTAAAAATCTCACCCTGTGTCTGAGAGCATTGTCCAAACACTCACTGGGCTCTGACAGCCTTGGGGCCATGATCACTGTCCTGGGCTATGAGATAAAAGGACCTTGGTTTATTTCAAATTTCATTTTGGTGTAAAGAGTGCAAAGCGTATGAAATGTGGACAAGGAGATCAACAAGGCAGCACTGCACAGGAGACCTGATGATGGCAAAATCCTGTAATTACTAACTCTCAAGGTAGAAAATGACTGATGAACTTAGTCATTACCAATTATCTGCATGGCAGTTGTCTCCTAGAGACCCTACACTATACACACAGGGCATCCACTTTCTGCCCATACTGACAGAAAGAAGGGTTGTACCGTGAAGACCTTATTCAGCCTAATACCAGAATAAGAAATGGTTGCAGAAACCACTTTTTCGGCACAACACTGGAAGCTGTCCTTCCACACAGGCTGCTTTGTGGCCTTTTTCCTGTTTATTGCTGTGAATGAAGGCCCTCTATTGAAGGTAAGAGCTTGGTGGTACATGTTTCCTTCTGTATCTTTTATTTTGCCAAAGTGGTTTTCCCCTCGATTCCAGCAAAGTTGAACAGATAAATCTCAGAGTTTTATAAGGATAAAGTCTCACAAAGAATTTTAGCACTGGGATACAAGTTAAATATACCTTACAGAGCCTCTCTTTAGATCAAAATTTAAAAATAAGGCATCAAAAGTGCTGATGTCCAGAGCTCACTGTTTCCACCATCAACCTCCCTGTTTTATAGGATTTATAAATCAGCTTTGAAAAGTTTCTCCAGGCTAAATTTTGGCATAGAAGGTTGCAGGCAAGACTTAGTTTACTAAAACTCATTAAAAAATTATTTGATGTTTTAAATTACACTGAAGCAAGAGAGGAAAAAATTCTATTTCTGTGGCTTTCAGCATTTCCTCCCCCACCACCCCATCCAATTTGAATTAAAATGTGTCTGAATAACTATGCTATGGTACCACTTTCTTTTCTTGTGGTGTTGCCATTAAGCCTTTCTGTGGGTAATGCAGTCACTTTCCAATCTCCAGAATGTGCAGCTCAGCTGCTGAACACAGTTGGAAAACATTTCCATTTCAGAAGTGGTTTTTTGCTTTGAAAACTTTGTAAAATCTGTGGCAACTTAATCCATCTGAAACCAGCTGAACACCCATTTATTTCTCTCTGCTGACCTCAGTGGACACTGGGAGAAGCAGTGTAAGAAACAAATGTGACTCCTTTGGATAGTTTTTCATTGGAATTATGATATGGGTGGCTGGAAATGGGAAAGGTAGATGGAATTAAGAATTGCTGAACACAAAGGGACCCAAGTGGAAAGAATCCACTATGGATATCCATTCCCAGTGAAAGGCTCTACATTAATTATTGCCACTCAGAGCAGGGATCTTGGAGACCCAGCAGGCTAGGGCAGCAATTAGGAAGTGCTTGGAGGCAGAAGGGGTCTTAGGGATCATTAAGATGGGAATGGAGATCCAAACCACCACCACAACCCTGTTTGAATTCACATCTCTTATGTCTCCTGAGACTTATCTCAGAATGGACAATTCACCTCAAAAGGAGGGGAAAAAACCACACAAAGGTGGCAGAGATGGCCAGAGGTGTGTAACATTTTCTGCAATAAGGAAAAATCCTATAAAATAGTCCCCTTAGCTTAGCAACAATGAGGATGGACATGATCAGACACACAGAAAACAGTAAGTGACATTGAAAAAGTGAAGAGGGAGTCATTACTCTTCCTTTCTTGAAATACACAGAATATGAGACATCCAATTCAATTATCAGTCAAGCAGCTCAAAACAAAGTGAAACAGTATTTCATATGGAGCTTAATTAAATTACCCCAGAAAGCTGTGGAAATTTGAATGATTGTGCTCAAAACCTGACCAGACTTTTTCAAGGAGTACATGTAAGTTTGGAACCATTAACTGCAGTGGCAAGTCCTTTTGCCGCTGTCTGCCTGAGGGATTTGCGAGGTAAAAAAAAAAAATCCGTGAAAAATATATAGTGAATTTCTTCTTAGTTATCTACTTTCGCATAAGATCTGTCACTGGATAGGATCAGAGGTAAGGAATTAGCTTTGATGAATTTTCTATCTCACTCTACACAGTTGTTTATAAATTCTTTTCTTGCTTTATTTTTTCTTGCTTTATTTTATAAATTCCAGCCCTGGAAAAATGCGTTTGATTAATTACGTTTTATAGCCTGTGGGAGGGGAAGTCTGTTCTGAAAAGCTTAAGAAAGCACATAAATCTACAAAAAAATGTCCAGCTGAGAAAGACTATAGAGATGGGGAGGGCCAATTTTCAGCAATAATTGTAGCTGGATCCATCCAGTTATTGATCCACTTCACACTCATCCTGCATCTTTTCAGTGAAATTCTACATCCACACTAAAATCTGCAACTGTCCTTGCTGTTGTGTGGTTGGGATGATGAATGTGAACAGCTGGTGCATTCCTGTCACAAAATGAAGCAACACACCCCTTTATGCTGGCTTTGGGAGCAGGGTGGAGCCCAGGGTCACACATTTCATAACCCAGTGTTGCTCCTGAAAAACAGAAGCAGTTTATTCATCAAGTGTGACACGGTACTAAATTGCTTTTGCCAGCTCTTGAGGGGTGAGCATTGTTAATGCCACAACTCCAGGATTCTTGTTATTATTGAGGAATCTCAGTTTTCACTTAAGAAAAAGAAATTTAAGTATGAATTCAACCTACTGAACAGATGGAAATCGTGATATCACAGAATCACAGATTGGTTTGGGTTGAAAGGGACCTTCAAGACCATCCAGTTCCACAGCCTGCCATGGGCAGGGACATCTTCCACTGCACCAGGTTGCTCCAAGCCCCATCCAGCCTGGCCTTGGACACTTCCAGGGATCCAGGGGCAGCCACAGCTTCTCCTTATCCCACGTCCCTCTCCAGCTCTTCTGGAGCCCCTTTAGGGACTGGAAGGGGCTCTGAGCTCTCCCTGGTGATACCTTGGGAAGGCTGATCTAGAACAGAGGCTGGACACTGCTAAGACAATAAAGTAGATATTTATTAAAAGGCCTTTAAGGGTACACCTTGGGCAGACAAGACCCTGGCCAGGGATACACCTAAGGTTGACCCAAAATGGTCACAAAATGACTGAACAGTCATGAGGTCTCACACTTTTATAAGTTTTGGTCCATTTGCATTTTGGGGTTTAATTGTCCAGTTACACCTTCAGATTATGACGTCTCATCCCTCTTGTTCCTCCCTTCAGCCCACCATTGTTTATGACTTTGGTCCTGAAAACTTGTACTCCTTGTACTTGTCCTTTCAGCACAGAGTCTGAAAAACATGAAAGCTGAAACTTAAGGCATCACTGGAGCCTTCTCCTCTCCAGGTGAGCACGCCCAGCTCTCCCAGCCTGGCTCCAGAGCAGAGGGGCTCCAGCCTTCAGAGCAGATCTGTGGCCTCCTCTGGTCTCACTCCAGCAGCTCCATATCATGGGATGCTTACTCTGGGTTTTCTCACAGTTAATGAAATCATGAAATCAGTGAGTCCTTACAGATTTTACCTGATGAGGCTGATGGAGTTGCTTTTTCTCTAGGCAGTAACTGAGATCTCAGCTAGACCTCGAAATCCCAGAAAGCTGGAGATAGCTGAGGTAAAACCTACCTACAAATCTATTTATTTCCAATAAAAGGCTGCTAAAAATTATCCAGAAAGACAAAATACAATTTAAATCACCTGGTGAAATAGCAAGACATAGAACTAATCATATATCTTTTGAGCTTTTTTTTGAAGTAATTTAGCTTGGTCCAACACACCTGACTACTTTTGGGAAGGAAAGGGAAAGTCCCTATAAAAAGAGAAGCTCAGAAGTTCTGGGAATTAATTGTTTGTGGCAGTTTGCCTTATTTTCACAGTGTTAACAAGAAACTCCTGTTCCAGAGCGCAGGCACCTTGGGACTTTATTTATTCGAAAGGTCTACCAAGACCAAGTTATGAGCTGTTCTTTGAGTCCCATCATAGGGTGTTGTTTGTTCTTAGAACATCAAACTGTAATGTAATGAAGTTTCTGAAATAATCTGTTTTCACTTAGGAAGGAACTGCTGCACTCATAGCAACTGAAGAAATAAGTTGGCAATTACATAAATTCTCAGACATACATAAAAGGAATATCAAATTTATCTGTTCTAGAAACTTCCTCTAGTAGGGACCAAGCTTTGGGCTAGTGGTACCTTCAGAAAGTGTTTATCTTTCTAAAGGTTCCTCGGATAGTATTTTAAAATATTTTTCAATAGATAGGATCCATAACTACAGTTTCTGAAGGTTTGGATTAAGTGTGGAGGCAAATAAGAGAACATCCAAATCCCTGTTGTGATTCAGCAGGTTCGACTTTGTTAACATGCCCCTGTACAATCTTGTAGAGGATCAAGGTAGACGCACTTTATAAATACAGGACTTTATCTGTGAGATGTTATCACCTGCTTAACTTAATGCACTAAAACTAGTCAGATTCATTAATTTTATTTCCAGAGGTAGTGAGTTGTCCTTCTGAAAATCCTGCTTTTCTATAAAATGAAGAGTAGTCTTAAAGCATACAAATTGCCTGTTAAGATTTGAAGCTTGTTTTTTTGGTTGGAGTTTTTAAAAAGTTATTTCCCCATGAGGAGAAATAGGCACCAAACCTCCTTTAAGATCCTCTAAAATGAAATGTACCATATTTTGAAACTGGTTACCATAATCAAGATCAGCAGTTGAATACAATCTTGGAAGACAAAAGAAGCTGTTAAACCTACCTGAAATGCTTTGTTCTTCTGAGGAATTACATTTCATTTCAGAGACTGCCTTTTTTTTTTTTTTTTTTTTCCCTGAGAAACAGCCAGATGCTGCACATAAAACTCAAGCAACCTTTTTTTTTTTTCAACAGAAATTCTCATTAGAAAAATTGGTTTAGACCAGTTCTACAAGACATTCTCCTAAAAATGAACATTTGAACATGTTTCTTGATGTGGATTTGGCTTCTTATTTAAGAGTACAAACTCAAATTGGTTTAAAAGAAAAGAGCCCTTCAGCACATCAGAATTTCAAACCATTTTGTGAGTTTTGGGTGGACACTGTCAGGCACTTTGCTGGTTGCATTTAGTCAGAGCAGAGTGAAGAGCTTTACCATGGTGTTGACAACACTGGCTTAAGCCTGTTTGCTTTTGTTCTAAATACTACTGGGCTTTTTTTGCCCTAAACAATTGCAAAGTCAAAGTAATGAGTGGGTAGACATGAGCATTTTATGGTCTTTTGTTTTTGCAGAGAGAGAGAGAAAAAAAATTATCTGTCTATATTGTGTTTAATAGTTTCTGTGCACCCAAGCAGTAATTATTAAAAGATGCAGCCAAATACCAATATGACCTGAAATGCTTCACTGCATCCTGCTGCAGCTCGTGCTCTGTAAACCACATTCATGAAGATTGAAGAATCCGAGTGGTTCTTGTATGAGTGTTCCCCAGGGAGAGTTCATTCCTGGCTGGATGTGATGCCAGCACTGGGGATCACAGCCAGCCAGGGTGAAACTCCTCACCATGGAGGTATTTGACACCTCAGAATTACCCTACAAGGGCAGGGGATGGCTCTGAGAAGAGTGGGACAGGGGACAGGCAACTAGAACATCTTCACAGCCCCAAAATGACTGCACGGCGCTCCACTGGCTTGTGGTTAAGCAGTGGGTTGTGCAAACAGCAATTTGAGCTGTGACAGAGTTAATGCCTGACACAGGAATTAACAATTTTTGCTCTTTACCTCGTTGGTAGAAAACTAAAGGTCCCCCAAGTGGAACTGTGGATCCTGTGAAGTTAATGCACATCTGCTGGCTCTGTGCTGGCCAAGAGGCCTCTGAAAGCTCCCTGAGGACCACCCAGTTCCTGTAGAAACATGGGCTGAAAAACACAGGCACTTACCCAAACCTGGAAAATAGCTGGGATGGAAATTAAAATGAAGTTTCCAAATTCAAGAAGTCCACGGCTGTGTGTCAGAGCCTTCCAAGAGGAGAAATGGCACAGATCCTACTTGGCTTCTAAGCTTCACTGATTTATGAATGGGATGGGAAAAGCCCTAAGAATTTAATTTTAGGACTCCTTTATATTTTCTGGTATGTGTCCTTGAGCATTTCCAAGGGAAAAAAAACATTAGTCAGCATGGGAAGCCTTTTAAAATTTTGCTGGAATTTTTTAACATTTAATAGTCCTAGAAATTATTTTTCAAGCTGCTGATCATTTCTGTGGCAAAAATATTAGCTAAAACTAGATACTTTGGGTATGGTCCCACATTTGGAGCTGCTTCATAGGTAAGGTTGGTTCTGTATTTCCATACTGAGCATATGGGCATGTGCAATAATTCTGATGATTTTAGAAAGTACTGGTCACTGCATTGATTCTGTTCACGGGTTTCCCAGGTTTTTCCATAGAGGTCTTCAGTAGATCCAATACCACAACTGGTCATTTCTAGGGTGTATTTACCAGGTTTATACCCTGAGATATTTGAGTACAGGCCACAGTAGGTCTGGCTTAAATTACAAACTGCTGACTTGAACAAAATCAAGATATGTTCGAAGATTATGTGAAAGATTGAAAGCAAGAGACCTAATGTTCATGGAGAAATCCCCACCTATTCTCTCAGCTAGGGTGGCTGAACATGGTTTGATCTTAGTGTCACTTGTATTTGGAGGTAAATCCAGGTTATCTGAAATAATTCCGAGTGTGATTTACCTAACCCATTCAATTGCACATGTGAAGTGACTGGAGAATGGCACGGCCAGAGTCACACTCCCTGTGAAGGTCTAGCTTCCTTCAGATGCATTAAGAAAAAATGTAAATCTGTCCATAAAATCATAGGATCAAGGAATTATAGAATATCCTGACTTGGAAGGGACCCACAAGGATCATTGAGTCCAACTCCTCTAGCTTTGCAATTTCTTTTCAACATATTAATTGCTGAAACAATTGTTGAAAGGCAGTTTAGTTAAGCAAGCCCATTTTTAACATATGTAATACATTATTTCCAAACCATCATTCTGCTGGCTTAAGCCCTGCTGCAGCTTTAAATTCAAACAGCCTGGAGGGAGGCTTTTTGCCTGAATCTTTTTTCTGTTGAAGGTAATGGCAGAAGTCCACTCACTTCAAGGGGAATAAGATCTGGCACTAGTGAAGATGATTGGCTCAAGTGCCTTTGCCTGAAAATCACTTTCTTGGGATGCAATCCCTGTTTTGGAGACAGTTTGGATATCTTCTCAAGGATATGTCCCTTCTTAGGTGTAACGTACAAATTTTATGGTTCGATTATGTGCCTAAATTGTTGATGATGACTGCTGAGCCCAGCTCCTGCTTCACAGAACTAACTTATCTTACTCTTTTTACTGACTAAACTGGAGTTGAGGGACACAGAGGTGCCACACAAGGTCTGAGCTCCTGGAAAACCTATGTTACGTTTGAGGCAGGTTGGTGCAACTCAGTGCAGTGCCTCACTTTTAATTTTGAGCCAGAAAGGACAATTCCTGTTTTCTTTAAATATCATATATTCCTGTTTATCCCTTAGGACTTATTTCTGCTTCACCAGAGGCAGGTAATTCACACAAGTGCTTTTCCTTCCCTTCTTCCACCTGTGCTAAGCAGCAGGGAAAAAAGTCTTCCTTCAAAGATTCTCCCTTTATCCTCCTGGCATGAACACAAGCAGGAAGCAGGAAATTGCTTCCTTGCAAAATATCTGATAAACTGGCACTTAGAGCCTGACAGTGGAAAGACACAGCTTTTTATTTCCTTGGACTGAGGTGGAAATTAAAGTTATGTTAGCTGTCTCCTGGGGTATTGATCCTGCTGCCTTTGGAAGGCTGCTGATGTGCACTTTTTGCACAGATGACCTCAGTGAGAAGTGCCCTCAAGCAGAGCCCTGTGCAGCCAGCAAGGATTGCTGGATTCCCGTGGAAGGAGCTGTGGCTTGTAGCCCTGCTGGCTGGGATGTTTAGAAAGGGGTAAGGAAGGCAGGTTGATTTTCCCTCTGCTTTTCCCCTCTGTTTCTTTATCCTAATAATTATCTTTGTCAGAATTTCTGGGGAAAATGATGAATTAAGTGACTGGAATTGTTTGCTGCTCTGTGTTGCAGCACAGCTCAGTAGCTGCAGCCCGTGGAGGCTGTCCTCAGGTTGAAATGCAGACAAAATGCTTACCTGACTGCAGGATGTCACAGGAATACATGGAAAGAGTGGGACTGATGAAAGGGCTCTCCACAGGACGGCTTGTCCCTCTTTCCCAGGACTAGGACAATTATTTCTGTACCATTTCAGACAGATTTGATCTCTTTCATTCTACAAAAGTATCCTGCAGTGGTGTTTCCACTGTGTCCCTCATTGCTGGTCTCAGCCTCCACTTTCTTCAGCTTCACAGTTCACTCAACAGCTTGATCACTCTCATTCCTTTCTGGATTGCCTCCAACTGGACTGTGTTTTCTTTCAGCTGTGGTGTCCATAGCTGGACACAGGGCTCAGTGGAGCTGCAAGGCCAGTTTATGCCTCCTTGAGGGTTTTTTGTCTCTGCAAGAGCCTTTCTGATCCCTAAGTCCTTCACTAATCCCAGGGTTCCAGCCAAGAGGCAAAATGTTTGTTTAGAGAAGTGCAGGATGCAAATGCTGAGTAAAACTTTTCTCTGGATGAAGGGAAAATTGTTTATAATTTTTTTAAGTTTTGGGTCACTGGGACAACTGAATAGAGGGTTCACTTAAGGTGGCTTCAATCTGATCAGATTCTTCCCCTCCACTCAGATGCAGCAAAGCAAACCTGGCTCCATCTCTGCCCACTCCCTTCTGGGAGGCACATGGATGTATTCCCTGCCTTGGTGTGGGGAGCTGCAACATGCTGAGGTGTGAAACCAGGGGCTGCACTCAGAGAGGGGCTCACCATGTCAGATATTACACATTATGATGTGAAATGTGTGCTAAACACTTCAGGAGCTGTTGGAGGATTTGGTTTGGAACAGTTCCTTGCAGCTGGTCAACAGGTAGAGGTTTAATTTTTTTTTTGTTTGTTTTGTTTTGTTTTGTTTTGGTTTGGTTTGGTTTGGTTTGGTTTGGTTTGGTTTGGTTGGGTTGGGTTTTTTCGTGCATTTGTCATTGAAAGCAGTGAAGTTTTGTAGAAATTAGAAGCACTGGCCAGATTTCAGTCTTACTTGCTAAAAGCTTTACTATAGCTAGTCATAATTTCAAAGGCTACTGTGTAAATAGAAAGAAAAAAAATCAAATAGAATGAAAGAGGAAAAAAAAACCCCAACCAAATCAGAAAGAGTTTAGAGAGGTAATAACAGAATTTTGTGGGATTCTCTTTGCATTTTACTGCAGTATTTGAACTGTGTCCCTGTGACTGACACTTGCCTCGCATCTCCAGTGTGTTTGGCAGGCTGCAGGCTCTAAGCTGAATCCTGTCTAATAGTCCCGATTTCTTTAGAGGATCTGTGTGCTCAGGAGTGATGGAATCAAAGACTTCATAGGAGGAAAATGCTTGTGCACAGCTAAAACTCCCCAGCTTTCCATGACTGGGATTTTCTAATTGGAGCATTTTAATTTAAGCGATTACGTACAAATATTCAAGGAGATGATTCCAACAGCAATGACTCCAGAGGGGTTGTTTTCCTAAAATGCCCTACAAACCCCTCACTCACAAGTTGCTGATTCATGGGCAATTAGTATCAGATGTACAAATATTAATGAATTCTCTGCAGTTCTATTCCTTGTTTGAAAACGGAGCCTGATTTTTCTCACACCTTAAATTTAAACCTGACTTTGACAATAATAATATCCATATCAGTCATACACATGTCCAGATCAGCTGCCCATGTGGTGAAAAGGACAATGTCTTGTCAAGGGAAGAATTAAAAGGCTCTAGATCAGCTTCTGAATTTGTATAACACTTTGGGAAGCGTGCCAAAGCTGAAATGCAAGCCTGGCCTTTTTAAAGCCCACTGAATTGTATTATTAACCTTGGAGTAAAATAAGAGGGGACCATTTTCAAATTTTATTTTGATAATTATCATGCACAAGCAATAGAAAGCAAACAGCAACCTTCCCCTGGACACCTACTCCTCATTTGCACATCCTAATTACTTACATTTTCATACACATATGAAAACACGGTGCTTTCTCCATTACTGCTGATCACATTCCTCATTAAGTTAAGTAAATACCCCCAAAATACCAACACAATTGTAGCCGAATTTGACATTGTTTTACATAGACTAACAGCCAATACACTCTTCGGTTTTTGGTTATCTTGGATAGTAATTTGAAGGGAAAAACCCAACAGCTACATGGTTTGATACTGGAAACAAATGAACATGTGGCTGGGTCACCTCCTGACTCTGTTCTGGTTTTGGTCCACACTTGTCAGATGCCGGAGAGCTGAGCAGCTGCTGGCACAAGCTGCTCATCTGCAGGCAGCTAAAACAGCATTTCCTCCCTGTGAGTCCTGAGTTCAGCTCAGGGCAGCCCTTGAATCACTGCAGCATCACCACGGGCCCAGCAGGCTCCTCTGCTCTAAACACAGAGAGAGTTTGGAGGGGAGGGTGGGAATAATCATCACATTCCTGCCTGGAAGTTAGGACGGGTGTTGCATAACTGTAGGTGTTATTTTTTGGGTGTGATTTTGGTGGAGCTGGTTGGGGAGCGTGGAGATTAGTTTTTAAAAGTGCTGTGAAGTCATTTGGGCCACCACTGGAGCCTCTTGCTGGCACAGAAATTCAGTTCAAAATATTAGGGATGAATTGATCATGACACCAGGATGAATATTTAGCTTAAACCCAGCGTTTATATTACAAGAGTAATGCCTAAATCACAGAACTCTAGTTTAGCTTGGGTTGGGAGGGATCTTAGAGACCACCTAGTTCCAGCCCCCAAATGTGCTGCATGCTCTGAAATAGCTCAGTGCTGGGCTGTTTGGGATCCTCTAAGACATGAGCTTTACAGCAACCCCAGTGTTCTCCTGCCCTGCCTAGAGCTGAGCTGGGCTTGCATCTGCTCTGCATCAGCAGAGCAAAGCAAAGCAGGCACAGAATACTGATCCTGCTCTGGGAACACATTCCTGCTTCCAGGTGTACTGCTGCAAGTAGGGGAGTGCTGGCATAAAGATGTCAATTTGCTGAAAGCCTTCAGTGCTTCACTGAAGGGACAAGCTCATTTTTCCTCAAGGGAAAGCTGTCAGTGGGGAAGCTGAGAGCTGCCCTCCAAACACGGCAGTGTTTAAAGGATGCTTTAATAATCTACAAGAGACAATGAGCAGGGAAAAAAGGGGAATTTGCATGTAACTCCCATGGTTTCCAAAATAAGAGAAACCCTGATGAAAGGTGCGTTCCAAGCTGTATAAAGAGCAGAGGAAATTCAACATCGAGATGCAAAAATAATGTATAGTATATTGAAATGCTCAAATGTTTATTTTATACAGCTGGCTATGGAAATTCTACATTGTTTCAGCTCTAGTAGAGCTGTGAGTCATTATAAATAACTTAATGAAAATGTTTACTGTGGAGTCAAGGTCAGTGGAACAGAATTGTTAGTGTGCAATGAAAACCACAGCGGAGAATAATAAAGAAAATGATACTAACCTGTGTAAATCAAAATGCCTTTTCAACTTGAATGCTATGTGAAATTCCAGGCACCTAAACTCAAAGTGGACACAGGAGAAATGGACTTGATTCTATGATTTGCAGCAACAACTATTCAAAAGTGAGATAATTCATCTTAGAGGGGAAAAAAATATCCACACCATTATAAATATGTATAAACAAATAAGCTATAGAGGTGATGTAACTGCAGAGCTCTGTTTGGCACTTTCTTAATTTTTTAGAATAAATACTATTTCCTGAAATAGAAAGGCACCTTTTTTTAAACAGGAGAGAGGAATAATTTTTGCAGTAAAATCATAATAAGCCTTTGGACTGCATTGCTACATGATATCTGATCACTAAAGCTTAAAGATGCTGTTTAATAGCAGGTGAAAACTTGGGGTACCTGAGGTTTGTATCCTAAATCACTCCTCTTTCCTGGACTCACTGCCACCTCTTCCACCTGCTGGATTGAGGAAATGCTCTGTGTCCTGGGCAGGACACACACACTGATGAGTTAATAGGTATTTCTCTGAAGGATGAGATTAACATGTTAAAACCTTCCCTCTTTCTTCTTTCTTTCTAAAGGCCAGTGGAGCTTGACAGCTCAGAGACTTCTCTGGTTGAAACTGAGAAGCATGTTCAAAAGAGAAAGAGATAGAAAGGCTATCAGATCAAAAGAAATGAGGATAAAAGAGTCCTGCTTGTCCCTAGAGAAATGTAATTTGCTCTAGGCTGCAGTTCAGTTTTCATCCTGGAGCAGCTTCTAAGGAGATTGATCCCAGAATGCCACTAGGTCTGGGGAATTGCAAAAGATTCTGTGAGTGTTTCCAGGGCTGGCTGAGCACTGAGGTTGGACAAAGCCTCTTCTGGACAGGGAGCCAGGAATGTGCCACTGCCTTAAGTTTCAGCTTTCATGTTTTTCAGATTCTGTGCTACCCAGGGGTGCAGTTCTGAGCCTCACATTCAGCGTCAGTCAGATCTCTTCACAGGGTAGGGAGACAGAACAAATCCTTTTCCTGCTGAGACCAAGGACAACTTTCAGCCCAACAGCACAAACAGCAGTGGACTGAAGTGAGGAACAAGAAGGATGAGACCTCACAACCTGAAGCTGTAACTGGACAATTAAACTAAGGCATCAGTGAGGGTGGCTCTTCTCTTCTCCCTGCCCAGCGGGAGGGGCAGGATGGAGCTGGGGACAGGCAGGGCTGGATGCAGAGGCAGAGGAGCAGGAGGCTTGCTGGGGGAGAGCCAGGGCTGAAGCCCAAATTTGACACAGCAGAACTTGAGAAAGCTGCAGAGCAGCTTGATCAGGAAACTTTGGCAATCTATTTCTGTTTGCTGGGAGCGTCATGCATCACGGATGGCTTTTTTACTAGAGATACATTCTCTAGTAATTATGGACATCTACTTTATACTCAGATAATCCTTTTATTTTCTCTGACATTTTCCCTGAGAAATAAGGATGTCTTGTTTCTGATACTTCTTTTCAGCTTGCAGCACAAAAAGAACAGATGTTGCTTCTAGAGAGTGAAGAGTGAGTACTTCCAACCCAACATCATCTACCTGGGATTAAACAAAACTGTGTGCAGGAATAAAATGTCTCCAAGAGATATTTTGTTGTCCCTACACATCTCATCTGTACAAACACAGTTTGGAAAATGAAATACCTTCTGCCATCACATGCAGCTAGAGATTCTTCAATGTCAGGAAGTGCAATAATAAGCAAGGTTTTCTGGGCTGTGCAGCATCCTGAGCAAATAGCCCAGATTTTATCTGTACCCTGAGAGCAGTGGTGGAAGATTCAGTGGTATATTTTGATCTCTGCATCCTCTGGTTTGCCTGGAAAACTTTTCTGCTGGTGCTTCTGAAGGCAGCGAAACAAACTCAGGAGGTGACTCTGCAAGGCCAGGTTGTAACTTCTTGATCTGCCTTCACTGTTGGGAGCCAGCAAAAAATCAGGTGCTCCAATAAGTTCTGAGAAGGACATATTGCAGAACTCCACTGAGAACAGATTCCATGAAAAATCCCACTTGTTACCACTGGAATAAATTTAAAGGTGCCTCTGCTCTTCCTGAGTATCCGTGCAATATCTGTATACTCGCTGAGAGAGTCCTTTTGTGGGATGCATGTGGAAAAACCCATAGAGATGAATGAGTTTTACTAAGAGGTCAGACCTATTTGCAACTTATTCAAGGGAGACTAAGTAGCAAAACTTTGAAGAGGGAGGTGTAGAAATGCACCCTTGAAATTCTAATTTTTTTGTCGTTTTAGGAAATGTATGTGTGTGCCAAAGTATCTCGTTGTTCTTCTGATGTTTTTATCAGATTCATGCAAAATACAGTTGGTTCCAGCCTTGAAATGCAAATTTGTCTTGCACTGCTCTTGCTGCCAGTAGGAAGACTAAAAATACATATGTAATGATGTTCCTGGAACATTTTCAAATGCCTTTAGATGATGATTCCAGGGGTTTTTTTTCTCTGCTATCCAAAATAGTGTTAATTTCACAGGCTCATTTTGGCCAAAATGTATGGACTTGTATTTAAATTCAAAATTCCTCTGAGGATAAAATAACTCAGCTATTGGAAGAACTTTGCCAAGTAGGTAGGTCACTAAAGTGGAGCCTGAAGAAAAAAAAAGAATGAAATTAGGCTTTGCCAATTTATTATGCATACATCTGGTTTTGTGATTTTCTTGTTACTTTCAACATTCTTTGCAGTATTAGAATCCCAAAACAGCCCACAAGCCTGGTAATTCAGGAAGATTTATAATTGAGGCAGGTCTATTTAATTTTGTTAATGGAAAAAAATGAGAGAAGTAACAAAAAAGAGGCACAATCGTCATAACCAAAGGCAGTTGTTACAAAGGATTCTGACTAATGCCAACAGAGATTTTTGAAAGTGGGTACGTTTTAAGGCTGATGCCTAAAAATATAGCTTTAGGAAGGCATACATAAGTGACTATTTAAAACATCAGAGTCAGGGAAATTTTCCTTCTAAAACCATATTTTAAAACTGTCCTGAGTGGAGACAGAATTAGATTGATTTCAAGACTCAACTTTAAAATTTTTATGTTGACTTCATGCTCCTGTGGTTTTTTTTAACAGGAACCAGGAGCAGTCAGACCTCCTGAAAACCAGGAATTTTAGAGATTTGGATCATGTAAATCTAGAAGGACAAGATGGGATGTTTTGAGTTGCCTTCAATGGCAAATGTTTAAATATAGATTGTACTTGTGGGCTTCATGTTGTTGAACTCCAAACCCGCAGTGTGGATATTTCTGTTGGATTTGGTTGTCCACTTCTCCTGCAGGCAATGGAGATAAGAGGGGATGAATCATTTCATCCTGGAGCAGATTTCCAAACCTGGTCACATGAATCTTCCCCTCCAAGGGCACATTCCTCTCCTAGGAGTGTGGGATGGGTGTCGACATCACAGATGTCTGAAATTTGAAGAGCTACATCTTGTCCTGGATACCAAAATCCAGGCACCATCCTGTGAACATTTTGCTTCTGTCTTTCCCTTCACCACTTTTAATGTATGATAGAGCAATGCCCCTTTAATGATTTCTTTTCCACGGGGCTCAGAGGTGGAAGAGATTTATGCTACTTGGTGAATTTAACTTCATACTCGGCGCAATAAAAAAAATGAAGGTGCACTTAAGAGTTATAAAAAAAAAAATCTTGGCTCTCAAACCATAAAATTTCTGCAGTGTGGGTGTTTCAGGTGTCTTATTGCTGAATGTGCTCAAAGCAGCCTGAATGGGCATCGATGATGGGAAATCAGTATCAGGAATGTGGTAAATCAATGTGTTGTCTGGATAGCAGGGTGAGCTTAAATATCACAAGCAATGATAGCAGAAAGTGTCTTGAGAGATAACCACTTACAAAATTCTGGAGAAAGAGGCTTTAAGGCAAAGCTAATAAAAGATAACCTGGCTAAGCTGGAGTGATTCAAGGTGAAATTCAATTCCCAGAAAATTCTTGGTGCTTTGAGGAGAGCACATTTTGCTATCCTATTGACAGCTCCTAAAGAGGTACAGCAGTATCAATCAGACTTAGAATGAAACATAGTTTGATAATTAGCTGCAGAAAAGGATTTGAACTGATCCAGAGCATCAACAAAGAAAATAAATAACTGAAATGCTTGGCAAAATTACGTGTGTTTAATGAGAATCAACTTAGCTTCATTTAAAATTGCTGTAGAGACTTAAGGTCATTTCAGTCATCAGACAGTGATGATGTATTCCCTAGAAACTAACAGGCACACTCCAAACCTAAATAGAAATGAAGGATTTGCAGCATATTACAGTCTTCTATATTGGCACTGAGCGAGAAGCCTTCCTGAATGAAAGCAAATGACTTTTTGTAGCTGCAGCATGGTAATTGCTTGAAGAACAACAACAAAAATTCTCAACAAAAAAACCCCAGCAAGTTATTTCTGAAATACAATTCACTGGCAAAATAAGAAATGAAATTGAATGAGAAAAAATATATCTGCTGAAGAAAAATCAGACAGCAGGGAGAATTTATAGCCCTGTGCTAATTTCCCACTATCAGACACTGAGCTGGATGGAAAAATGACAGAAAAACCTTACCTAAATAGATGGGGCAGAAGTGATGGGTTTGAAAGATGACAATCTTCATCTGAACAGATAACAAAGATTCATATTCATAGAGCTAAATGTTAAACTTTCTCATAAAAGTGAAGTGTTTGCACCTAATATATTTAGAAATTAGAATTGGGAAGAGCTTCTCCTCCCATCTAATCCCCTACAGCTTTTTGGAATAAACTAAATGGCTTTACTGGGCTCGGGCAATCAGGTAAATGCCTGCTGAGCCTGTTTGCTCATTTACTCCCATCACCAAGCTAAGAGACTTGTGAATGTGTTTGTAAACAATGAGTTATGGGGTTCTGAGTTTGCTGTGCTGCAGGAGCATGCAAGTCACGTAGTCCTGTACATTTATTCCTGCAGGCTTTCAACCCAAACACAAGCAGGCAGGGTTTGTGAGGGGCAGGGGATGCCCACGTGCTGCCCAGAGACAAGGTCAGTGTTTCACTGCCTGACAGTCTGCCCTTTAAAAGACAGAGTAGCAAGGAATGAATCAGCTTTACCAGGATTTAAACCTCAGCCTTTTACTTGACTGCATAAATCTAATTTGGGCTGTTTTGCTTAAGCTTCTGAAAAGCTCAGGAATGCTGATGGGATGGCTGAGCTGCAGTTTTGGGGTTTCCTGGACCCTCTTTTGCATTAGGGTCAGCCTAGGCAGCATTTTCAATATTTCCTCCCTTAATCTGTGGCAGTGTCCACCTGAAAGCTCCTAGCAGACCTAAAATCAGCGTAGTCAAAACTGAATTTTTATTCCTTTCCCTGCCGAACTTCCACTCACTCGAGTTTTTCAGACATAGGCAACTTGTGTGCTCTTCTCTGTCTCTCTGCTGGGTGGGTTTGGCTTGACTGACTCATCTCTGAGTACTCCTGGCATAGCCAGATCTAAGCTATATATAATTTTGGGTGATGCAATGACTTCAGGACTGAGGAAATCTTGTTCAGGTTATTCTCATCTCAAACCCTCCTTTGCTCTCTCCCTGACAGCCTCTTCCTCATCCATGTAAATCCTTTTCAAATAGAGGTGAAACTATTGTTACTGTAGTTCATCATTTAAGGGAATAGGGCACTCCTCCCCCCTTTTTTTAATTCCTTCATTGGAAATCTGCACAGAACACTTGTGCACTTTGACAGACCCCCCAGAGCCTTAACCAACCCTTCTGATGGAATCCTGGTTTCCTTATGCTTCCCAATCAAAGAATTTATGTGTATTGCATAAATGCAATTTAATCATAAAATATTGATGGCGAAAACTGCAGGAAAAACATATCCACTGCTTGTCTTAAGGATGGATGTCTGAAATGTTTGCTAAGACCATTTAACACTGAAATATTTACTGTGTAAAAGGAAAGCCTTGCTAGCAATGTTGGGACGGGAGAATTGGATGCTAACACATTACTTTATATAGCAAAGAATTATAAATGCTGCCACAACAAACAAAATCAAACACTGGCCTGGTGTCTGGGCCTGATGCAAGCCTATTTGGGTTATTATTAAATCCCATCACCATATCTATTAAAGCACAAAGAACTTCAGCTCAGGACTGAGGATGAGAGTGGGAGCAGAATTCACCTGCCTGCTGTCTTTCACATGAATATAGATGATGCGATCAATTATAAAGAACCAGGCTCCTTGTTGGCTCATTTCTCTCCTAGCAAGAAATCACAGAAGTTTCCAGAAGCTCAGTTCTTCCTAAACTCCTCAGAAGCTGGGGCAACAAATTAATGGAGATTGTAGACCTCCAGCATGTCTGAAACCATGAATAAAATTAATTCACTCACCCGAGATGTGTGATTACTTGTGCACTGACATACTGCTTGAAGCATCCTGCTGTCTTAATTGCAGATCAATCCTCACACTTATAAGGATATCATACATTTATTTTGCAATGTGAATATCACTAAATATTTTTCCCCTGATTTTGGAGGAAAAGATTCCAACTAAATGTTGCTTGCTTCTCATTAGCTGGTGTTGTTATAATGGTGAGAAAAGGTATGAAAGGGAGGAAAAAAGTGTTGGCTTTAGGTGAGATGAAGGTTGAGATTGGTGTGATCTGTTTGGCTATGGACTGGTTAAAAGACAGGAGTGCAGAGCCTCCTGGCAAGGCAGTGAAACAGATGGACAACTTTGCCCAAACTAGAACTCCTCTCAAAGAGGGAAGTGTTGGAGAATCTGTGATGAGAGAGATGCAAATGAATATTCCAGGAACACGGTAAGATTTGGGCTATGTCTTTAACTGGCGCAAACTGGAGTTCATGGAGCACTGAATTGGGAGTTAGACCTTTTCCTATCTCTTCACTGAATGATGTGGTGGAGAACAAAACCTTGCCCCTGCCCAGGTGTGTGAACAGCAAAGTATCAGCAGAAATAAGGGGAAGTCAGGAGGAGAGCAGAGAAAAGACATTCCATGATATGTGGAGGATATGCAGCAAGACAAATCAGGATACTACAGGATACTTTGCAAATGTATTCCCAGACTTAAATAAAAAAAAATTCTGCTAAAAGAAACATTTCAAGAAGATAACCTGAATCCAGACTGGCTGCAAATCAGTGAGATAACCGCAGGGCAGCACATTAGAAATGTTTGGGCCACATTCGCCTGTCCTTGGGCAAGGTAAGGCAGCACTTTTCACCCCTAGACTGGATGTGCAGCTGGCAGCAAGTTTTTGAGCTTCCACTGCATTCAGGGCATGCAGAAACATTCCCTCCCATGCCATACAGTCTTTCATTGCTCCTGGGCTGCTAAAGGATTATCTGTAATTCAGGTGATTTGCAGAGAATTCCAGTAACAGTCTCTCACTGAGCCCTGTGCAAGAGATAACGATGAAAATGTATTTCAGGCTGGGAAAATGCTTCCTATCTCTCACCCAGTCAAAAGTAATTCCACAGCAGCAAGGTACTGTACTCTGAGATGGATTTTAATCTACTTTACACCAGTTGAAATTAGAGAAACTTTGGGTGGAATCAGTGGAGTTGCAGTAACATAAATCAAATCCTTTTTCAGCTCTGCATGTAGTGAGAGATTTTTTTTTTCCCTAAATAAAGGAGGATTGAAAAGAAGAGTTCTCTTTCCCTACATATCTCTTCCCTGAAAATACTGATGAATTTCAGGTAGAATGAGTTAAGACAGGCCTATGCACAAAGGGGATCAAGTAATGTTGACAAGAAGTAGCTGGTGACAACAGCAGTTAATACCAAGGAGGCTGAGAGAGGATTTAGTGGTTATGGCACTATTACACAGACTGCTGGAGATAAGGCAGAGGCAGGGAGGAGGAATGGAGTCAGCAAAAGACAAAAGGAATGAAAGGAGCAGCTTAGTCATTAGGAGAGCAAAACCACTTAGAGGTATTTGTGCCCTTCACCCACGTGCTTGGCTGTCCTGGCAGCGCAAGAGGCTGCGTCAGCTCAGGAGAATGGAACCCTGCAGGTGGGAAGGGTATTAATTTACCATGTTCTGTACAGCCAGGCAGTTACATGGCCCCATCACCAGCATTTTGCCCAGTTTGCTTGGCACTCTCATCACACCAGTGGATCAACTGGTGAAGGATTTTTGTCCTGACCCTGTGTTGGTGCCTGCAGGGACCAGCCCTGTGACTCTGCCACTCGTTTTCTACTCCTAATACCACACAGAAACTTTGTGCTGTAATTTACTCCTCAAGCCTGTGTCAGGATGATTGCTTTTCATAAGGTCAGTGGCATTTTCAAGGAGCAAAGCAACATTTTTTTTGCAGGATGTTGCTGCCGCATCCTGAGCACACACCCAAATGCCATTGCCAGTCAGGCAACAAGGTGTGAGGGGCACTGATGTACTGAGATGGAGCAGGAAAAAAAGAGAATTTCTGTGTGCTTTTGAACTGCTTGGAGCACTCCTTCAGCCAACATATTCAAAGAATTGGAGACAACACGCGCCAAACTGTGCTGAATAGGGATGAAAGAAGCATGGATTCAGTGCTTTCAGCCAGCCGAGCGCATCAAGCTGCAGCTCTCTGACAACACCCTGCTCCTGTCACTGCACACAAAAGGGCTCTGAAGGCCTGGCCCTGCTGACCATCACACGCTCACAGAGGGGACAGGCTGCCGGCCCCAAGCATGTGTGCTGCCCAGAGGATTGGTAATTATCATCTCTCTCTTTAACCACCCAGAGGCCAAGACCCCCCTGGAGTTCAGTATTGATCCGCACTAAAGAGTAAAATTTTACTTTTTAATAAGGAAAAGCAGATGGAGGCTGCAAAGCTGTGGTTTTTATCAACAGAACATAATTTTTCTTACTTACTTGTTTGCTTTAATGTGAGCATTTAGGAAGCACCATAAAAGAGATGCTCATCCATGTGTACCCAGCTGTCTTTTGGACAAGGAATGATTTGGAAGATTTTACCTTGCAAGAAAAAATACTCACCTCTTTTAACTGAATAAGAGTATTCTCTATCTTCATTACAAAACTGCTTTTCAGCATGGAGGTTGCAAATGTACAACACCAAGAGTAACACTGAAAGAGGTTTAAAATAAGGGACAATACTGCAGTTTAGCAGAGACAGAGAAAAAAACAGTCTTCACCCCCTTTTTGTCTCCCTGGTTTTAAAATGTTCCAAAATCTGTTCTGGCAGCTGGGGACCAGCAAGTCAAATCTGGTCACGTGGATTTCCACCTATAACCTTTGATCCTTGGCCACATCCCTTGTCCTGGTCAGGGTCATGCAGATTTTTAGGATGGTGGCCACAGTGACCACAGTGACCCTGAGGCCATTTCCTACTGGCAGCAAGCCCCAGTAGAGCTGAGGATGAGGCCCCTGGATGTGGTCAGTGTAATGGTTTACATTTGGCATGAGCATCCCCTAAGCTCTGAGCAAAGCTGTGCCAGAAGAGTGTTGGGAGCTGCATCGCATTTAAATGAGAGCCTGAAAAGCAACTCTGAGCTGTTCAGATGGCAAAGACATCTGCATCAACATCCTCAGCCCAAGACTATGAAAGGCACGGATCTCCAAGTGCCAGGGCACACTGTGAGTTCACCAATGGAATGCAAAAACCAAGACAATACAGTCTTGGCTTCTGATCTGTTGAATCTGTTACCCCTGCAAAAAAAACCACCCTGAGAAACCATTCAGCACAGATGACTTCAATGAGACTCACCCCATCTCCTGCAGCAAGTTCATTTCCCACAGAAAATAATTGACGGAGAATGACAGTTACAACCCTTGTGTGTGTGAGAGAGAGAAAGAGAGACTGTCTCTGTATCTCAAAGCATATTTTTATGAGATTCTGGAAAGGAGCTGGCCAGGGATAATTGTTGCTGGAGACACTGAGAGGCACTGAAAGCACCAGCAGGCATTTTTTGACTAAACCCAAGAAATTCTTAAAATGTAAAACGCAGTGTGAAAGGGGAAAAAAAAAAAAAAAAAAAAAAAAAAAAAGAGAGAGAGAAGAAAAGAAAAAAGAAACTCCACTAACCTCCCCCAAACCCAAACTCTGCAGTTGTGAAGCCAAAGGAGCCCTCTGAAGACAGACTGTAAAGTCAACTCCCTGCAACGGAGAGTTCTTGCAATCAGAGAACACACAAGTGAGAATTTTTTTCTTTCCTCATGACCTGGAAAAAAAGTCTTTGATATTCTAGAGGGAATTGGGAAAAAAAAATTGAAAGTGAGTGAACTTCACTAACAGGCTTCTCCCCTTCCCTGCCCCTTGGCAAAAAGATATTTTCTGACAGAATGCTCTCCTGTTTGAAAATGATTTTGCCTGCTATTAACTGTTTTTCTGGAAGTTTTCTATCTTCTTTCTGAAGGTTTATCTGCCTGATTTATTCTTATTTCTTAATGTCCAGAGTTTTACCTTATAGACAACAACAAAATTAATTGTGTGGGTCAGAAAGGGGACTGGAAATGTGTGATGCTTTGGAGGTCCAACACATGCAAAAGATCTGTTGTAATATTTTAAAAGTAACAACTTAAATCAGTAATGCATTTTTCTCAATTGCTTCTGGTAGGTTTTTACTTAGCTGGAAAATTCAGGAATAAGTAACTAACAGGAGTTCTCTTGCCCAGGACACACCTCAGCCCTCAGACACTTTCCTCTGCCTCCAGACGCTACCAGAAAGGAGATATATCTATATCACTAAAATCCTTTGCCTTATCTTATGAAATATAGATAGATTTAAAGCCTTTCCTCTGCAGCACTTAGCAGATGAGCCTTATAAGCAAAGTGGGGAGCAGAGCAGCCTTTTTCCTATATGGATTAGAACACAGGAAATTTTCTTTTCTTTTTAATTATTCTTCCCATATAGTTATGTTTGAGGTCCTCCTTCGTCCTCTGAGTGGGAAGAAGTCCCCCTGAGAGTGGGAATGCCTCACTCCACAGCACGAGTGGTTCCTCAGCAGTGCCTCCTCATGGAAGATTTTTGGATAACACATGGAAACAATTCAAACTGGCATCAGCTGCCAAAGTGGCTACAGCTTCCCATTAAAAAATAATTGTTTTTCATTGCCATTAAAAAAAGAAGGATTTTCATTTGATTTTTCATCTTTGCTCTACGGTTGAGACTCTTTCATGCACCTGTCAGTATGGCAATGTTGCCTCAAGAATGAAATTTCCTCCAAGCATCTGTTTCAGCTGATTGAATATTCTCTTATTGTAGAAGACGAGTCCATTGTCTGATGAATGCATGTGATTTAATTTCTGAACAACATGTCAAGGACTCCTACAGCTTGTGTATGCGAATTCTTTACATCTGTGAAAGAGCCATCATCTTTCCATCTTGATGGATCACTTTCAAGGGATAAGGCAGATAATTAATTTATTATATATATATGGTTGAAAATATAAAAGGACTGTTTAACAGAGAGAACAATTAAGAAGATGTGAAAAGTTTGCAGAATTAGGAGTGCTGGCAATGCAGATTGGGTTTCCTCACAAAGAGCCTTTGTCAGGGGCACATTGATATTCTCGGTAGGTCCAGACACTTCTAGTTTTTTTTTTTTTTTTTTTTTTTTTTGTGGCTTTTTATTCATGGTTTACTTTAGGTTGTCTTTTTTTTTTTTTTCCCTTTTTTTTTTTCCTTTGGTTGTCTGAGGTTTTACAGTAGCAGCTCTGAGATGTATAAATTACAGAGCTAAACACAAAATTAAGTGGAAATGGGAAATTAGTTTACTGTGCAGGACAGTCCAGCTGATGGATGGCTGCAGCTCACTTTCAGCTTGCTTTGAAAACAATGCTGCTTTAAAAGTAATCTTTGCGAGCTGTCTCTCCTTTTCACTCTTCCAGAAAAGGAAAAAAAAACCCAAAAAACACCATTAAAAGGCTTGTTCTTAACTTGAATTGACTTGACATCATTACTTTGGGATAAAACCCACGCTAAGACAAGGCAGTTTGGCACTTTAGCCCAGGTCACCGCTGTAAATTAGAGCCTTCCTGAGGAGACAGCCCCAGGCTGGTGTAAATCAGGAGCAGCCAGCCCAGGGGCTGGGACAGCACCTCTGATCCACACAAACTCACCAGCTCAGTGACTAGCAGAGCACAGGAGGTTGCTGTGGCTACAGAGGGGAAAACAAAAAAAACACCCCAAATTTTCCAGGGGTTTTCCCACAAATCAACGTTGTCCAGTACTTGTAGATTTAGCAAACCTGCTTCAAGCTGGCATTTAAATGTGAATGATGAGCAGGGGACACCACATCAAACAGCCCCACAGATTATTTTGGTTGCAGCCTGTTTGCTTGCACACCCAGTCCTTTAGAGCCAGAAACGTTGGATAATATGGTCCCAAAACAGCCAGAGCCAAAGCAGCTTCGCCCTGGCTGAGCAATCCCAGGACCAAGGCACTGCCCAGTGCTACAGAAGATGTTCTGTGTTAATGCAAACCTGCTGCTTGCCCTGCCCTCAGTGAGCCCTTGCACAGTTGGATAAGCAATTCTGTCTCTCAAGGCTATTTGATAAACTTCAAACCCATCCTGCATGCCCATGAGGTGACATGGTTTCAGAGATATTAAAGAACACTCTGGCTGCAGTAAAAGCAGCTAATAGCAGTTCCTTGGGGCTCTCCAAAACAGAGTTTATTTAATTTTTTTTTAACAACTACAAGTATCAGCATTCCAACATCAACCTCATGCATTATGGAATAATGCAAAGATCTCCTTTCAAGATTAAAGTATTGTGGGCAGGTTATGGATTTGTTTTTTATTAAAACAGGGATTTTTCTTCATATGCTGATTCATTCAATTTTCTTTCTGGTTTCATAGACGAGAAAGTGCCAGAAACAATTCCAGGCGAGTTGCTTGGAAGACTCAAGGCAGGTTGTGGTTGTCATGGAGAGTGCAAAGAGCTCTTTCGCCACATGGTGAATAATCCTGTATGGAATTGGGATAATAGCAATGGACAGGTTTGAGTTGGAAGGGACCTTAAAGAACATCTCATTCCAAACCCCTGACGTGGGTAGGGACACCTCCCCCTAGACTGGCTTATTTTCTGAATGTCTTTTTCCTCTATTTGATGCTTAAACCAACATTTTTCAGGTGATTTCTTGACAAGCTTAGCACTGGCAACAACAGTGAGAGCAGCACAAACTCTTCCACCAAAAACTTCACATCTGGTCACAGTTGTTTATCCAAATCCATTGCCTGCACCTCAAATCTCCACTGACCAAGGATGAAAAGGATGCTCAAGTCCTCACTGCCAAATTGTTTCTTCTAGAAATACAGGCTGCCTCTCACTAGTGCTGGTCTGGGAAGTTACAACCAAGCTCCTGGTAAATGTAACCCGGAAAATCAGGGAATGGCAGCAGATTGTTCCCACCACGGGTAGTTTATCACTGGATTTGACAAGGAGAGAGCTGGCAGGGAGTGTGTATCCACAGGGGAGGTGAGGTAATGCAAGCAGAAGCATTAAGTTTCCGTGGGGGTCACGTTTTCATAGCTGATGGCACAAAATGCAATTAGAGAGGAAGAAAAATTAGATTTAGTGACTTCCCATCTATAAACACAGGTGTGGAGCTGCATTTTAAAGCAGTGCACAGTGAGATGCAAAAGACTGAGTGGCTGCTTAATTTGAGAGACCAGCTCCTCAAGTCTTAGGCCAAGATAAGGAATCAAGGGCAGTTATCTCAGTGCAGAGGAGATTGAAGATTAGAGATCTTTTTAAAAATATTCATAGAGTGCTTGAAGCATTCCATGGATATCATGGATATCAGCAGTCCTTGGATAAAATTTCATTCTGAACTACAGACTCTGAAGATTTTGTATTCTTATTGAGGACCAGGAAGGGAGAATGGTTCTTCCTTTGTAGGTGAGCCAATTTCTGTCAGAAATGGATGTTTTTCCTTCAAAGTTATTACATCATCCACTTCATTAAACACATGAGGATCCACTCAACCTTTTTAATGTCCAGCACCTCTGTGGCAATTAACTTTATTCTTCAGTTTTAAAAGGAAATTAATTGTTTAGATTTTATCTAGTTTCATGACTTTGAGGAGCTGGGGTCTCCAAGTTGGCAATCTGCAAAACTCTGCTCTAACTTCTGTTCAAATTTCTAGGAGCTACAGCAAGGATTCTTTCTGACAATGATGAGAAAAGGGTTTATTTTTGTCTAAATCATGCTCAATAAAAGAGTAATTCATTTATAATGATGCAATGCCTATTTTTAGGTGGCTCCATTTTCAAAAAGTTGCCCTTGTCACGTTTAAATATATGCAAACATCAAAACATAAATGTACAACCCCATTAATATTTCTTTGTTCTTTAATGGAACAGAGGAAGAATCTGCCAATCCTTTTGTCAATCCTCGGGTTGGCTTCCACTGAGAAATGAGATGATGTAAGATATTTCTGACAGGGTTTAAGTTATGTCTCAAATGATAGTTGTGAGCTTGTGTAACCTGAAAGGGGAGGGAAAATAATTGCTTTAACCTTGAGTAGAAACCATTACATTGGGGATTTCTAATGGAACTTTAACCACATAAGAGTTAAATGTTTGGTTCCAGTACACTGTCTGTAGGAAGACTAAAATGAAGAACAGTTTTACAAGGCTATTCATCTCACCTCAAGATAGATAACCAAACCAGGAGGTTGGATCCTACCTGTTTCCAGTGAAAGAGTTACTTAATGAAGTATGATTTAATTAGTTGGTATTTGACATCTGGCTGTTGGATAAATCTTACCAAAGCGAACGTTTTGAAAAGCCAGGCTGAAACCACATCACAAAAAATATTCACATAGACAGGAAGACATGTATAAATCAGACAACTTTTCCTCCTTCGCAGACATCATCACTCACAAATCATCTTTAATGTCTGATATAAAAATAATTAATGGCCCAATTATAACTTTTTTTTCTTCACAGTGCTTCAGACACCTAATGTGTGTAGGCATGCGCAGAAGATCCCAGAAAGTGCATGTTTGCATCTGGAGGAGCCTGGAGATCTTTGAAAACCTGCTTCTGAGGGGATTTGAAAATGCTACCCTGTTTTTAGCCTTTTTTTATATGAACTTTCCTGCTGTTATGCTCATTCCTTACAATAATGAAATGCAGCGTGGTAGAACGAGGGAGAGATTCTCTCCAAATACACTTGGAAGCTGCACAGCAGCACTTACAAATTGCTTTTTGACTGGAATGATTCAACTACAGAGGCTTGTTAACTGCAGTCGTAGATGTACATAGCTGGTTTGTTAAAGACTGGCTTTGCCAAACAAATCAACATCTTGTAGTGTCACAAGGAAGCTGAAGCTTGGACTCCTTATGCAAAAAGAAGAGGCTGCTGGTAAATCCCATAGCATTGCTTTTGTCTTTAAATACACCATGGTGTGAATTCAACATAAAAGCAGACATGGAGTATGTTGTCTGATAATTTGGCTTGGGTTCTAATCAACAGTGTTTACTCAAGTGAAACGTGCTGATAAATACTCTGAATCAGAAGCATGTTGTGATGCACTGCAAAATCCTCGGTGTTAAATTGGCTTTTTCCCCTCCTGACTGAAACATTGTTTGAACAGAGACTACAGAAAACAATTTCTTCAAGGAACCCTGTAAATCAAACTCTGGATGTATCAAAGCCTATTCAATGAGCCTGAAGCTTCTAAAATATAACTTGTAGAAAGAGAATTATTTAAAGAAGATTCAAATTGAAAGCTCTGGGTTTGATTTTGGCTTTTTTTTTTTTCCTTTTTTTAATTATGTCTCAAATAAACTCTCATCCTTACTATTTGTTTTATAATTTTTCCTGACTTTATTTATGCAAGTAAGAATTGGGAATTGCCAGCATGGAGTCATGGAGAAGTGGGAAGGAAAGAAACCTTTGCTTGTTTAGATTTATTTTTTTTCTGATAGTTGCTGTGAATATTTAGAAGACTCATTTCAGCACTGCTGCATTTCATTGTTTGGGCCTCTGGGCAAACCAGCCTGCCTTCCTTCTCACTGTCCTTTCCTCCTGCTTTCCTTCCTCTCCTCCCCCTTCAGTCCCTTTAAATCCTGTAAGTGCATAAGAAACAAAGACTTCTCCCAGCAGAGCAGCAGCAACACAAATCCTGCAGGACACTTCCACGGGCCGGCACAGCCTCCCCAGCCAGCCAAGGATCCCAAGGAAAGATGAGCCCTGATGAATTTCTGTTCGAGGCCAGTGCATTTTTAGCCCCTTGAAGGTTCACCACACCTTGAGAATTGCCAGCAACTTCCCAGAAATGGCTTAAGATTCATTAGCAAGATGGCATGATTGGTGGTGTTTTGAAAAAAAGCAAAAGGGTTTTTATTGAAGCAAAAATAAACTAAACAGAACAAAAGAATAAAAGCCGTACACAGTGCAGGGAGGTCCCTTGCACCTGATAGGACACTCCAAAAAGCTCCAAGAATCTCTGTGCTCTCTCAAGTATTCAAAGATCTAGGAGGAGTTTTTGGCATGCTAGAGAATACGGTATAGCTGCATTTCTTGAGGAACAACTCAAAGGTGCAACTGGTGCCTTTGTCCTGGCACTGGACCAATTATGGTGAGAGGGGCACGGAAGTTTCGCTTTCTTCTTCCTTAAAAGTTCAGGGGTGAGGCTTAAACCCTTTTCCTGATATGGGAACACCTGCTGGGGTGTGGGGGTTCCCTGCAACATCACCCCTGGTGAAAGCACCCAGGGATGTGCTGGGGCCACTGTTCTGCTCTGCTCTATGAGCAGCAAACCACAAATTCAGAAGTGCTCCATTCTTCCTGTGACATTTACAACCAGATTTTTCCAGCTTAGTTCGCTGCCTCATGCCCAATGTCCCGAGGAAAATCTAGGCCTTTGAAGTCATTTTCCTCGACGATTTTCACTCCAATCCATATGTCAGAGATCCCTGGAGACCCCGAGCCTGCCCAAAGGAGGCATCAGGATGAAGACAGAACCTTGACAAGGGGAATTTGGGCTTGTTTCCTGAATGGTCTTCGAGGTCTTTGGAAAACCTTGTCTTGAATCTCAATTGTCCATCCTACAGATGGGGAATTATCTTTTCCTCTAGTTTTTGTACACCCTGTTTGCTTAAACTCCTTAAGGATGGCCTTTGGTGAAGAACAATGGGACCTTGATCTTGGTAAAGTTCATCAATTCTTCAGTAATTCAGATAGTGCAGAATCACCTCAGTTCCCACAAATTAGTATTGTGCATATAATGTATTGATTTTTTTTCCCACTTAGTGAGCTTCCCCTTTTTTTCTCTTTTTTCCTCTGATCTTTTTCATAAAGGAGATACAGATTTATGAGGTCAGAGGCCTAACAGAGAAAGAGCAATTTAACTGTGCGACTGTAAAAAAGAAATCTGAGGAAAAAAAATAAAAAATCAATCTGCAAAGGAAGGAAAATCAAAAGATAAATAAGAAGCTGAAGAAAGATCACATTTGAAGAAAAATTCCCCTTTAAAGGAGATGAAAGGTAAATGATCTTTAACATCAAAAACCACTACCCAAACAGAAGTCCAACATGATTTTTGTTCTAAAATAGTAAAGGGGAGAAAAAATTAGACTTAATATGAAAGATGGAGAAAGAGCTGGAGGGAATTTTAACTCAACAGAAAACAGTGCTAGGAAACAGAAATGTGAAACAAGTGGGAACTAACAGGAAAGGAAGAGCATTTGCAGGCTCAGAAGGCCACACAGTAGAATATTATTTTCAAGAGACACATCTCTAGTTCCTTGAAGCTTGATGGAAATACCTGGTATGGAAGTTTCAGCTGTTTTTTGACATATCTGCTCTGTGATTTTAACTGGTAGCTGTCTTTCCCATCAATGTTTTGTCCTCATTTTCTCCCTCCATTCATTACCAAAATGATGAAACCTCCTAGTCCATTCCTGACCAAGGAAATCCAGACAGCAACATCTGTGCAGGAAATGCATTTTCACAGCAGAGCTCGTTTTAGTGGTTACCCCACATGAGCAGCTGCTTGACAATAGACTAAAGTCCATATAAAAATGCCAGCTTGAAAGAATATCTGAAAGAAAGCTGGGCACACTCTTCTGAAATATGGGCCAGAGGTAGCTGGGTACATTTTCTTCTTTGAATTTGAAATGAGGAATCCTACTCAGTGACCTTCCCAACTAAACCTGTGTATGGCAGAATGCATAGAAACCTAGATGTAAAATAAATGCATTGCAGCCACCCTCCCCACACAGAAAAATATAAGAATTTGCTGTAGATATAATTCAAAGCAATTTTCAAGGCAATTTTCTATCTCTGCTATCATTCACAGTAGGAGTAAATGTCCCAGCAGTGGGTAAATCATAATCCTTACCTTTCTGTGGAAAAAAAAAACAAAAAACAAAAACAAAAAACAAACAAACAAACAAACAAAAAAAAACCCCTCCAACTTTCTTTTGTAAAATGTTTGCTAAAGACCTTGATCTATTATCATTTAGGCACGGAAAGTGAAGACCTGCCTGTAACCTGTGAAGCGCAGAAAATAAATGTTAAAGAATGCGTGATGGGTCCCAGTCAGGATAAAATATTAATAATGTGAGAAGGACTGTGTGGATATTGCAAGCCTGCTACCATCTAATTAGAGCACATTGTTTCCTGGCAGAGTTATAATACAAGCATTTCTCCTGAATATTCCTAAACTCTCTGCTTCCCACCTCCAAAGTGCTTGTGAAAATTCAGCATATATATTGCTTTTTGGACTTAAAAACAAGTCTTTTTTTTTTTAGTATCATGGTAGAGGTGAGCCGTTATGGGAATTCAAAATACAACTTTCAGAGTTCCTTTATTTTTGTCTCTACTGCATAAGTGATTGAAAATAATTTTGAAAATGGTGTGTTGTTTAGAATTGGTGTCTAATCATCCTACTTATCAAAAGCAGAACCTCTGGACATGTTAAGACAAGTTTCCATGCAAATGTGTCAGAGGTTCTGGGTCTTCTAGGATGTTCTAAATGTTTGGAATTTGGGTGGATGTCTTGTCAGGTTCAAAACCACCTCTAGTTTTTCCTTGGCTCACACAAACTCTCCTCGCATGATTATTTATAAGCCTATTATAACAATTCTAGATCTTTAAGGAAGAAATCCTTCCCTGTGAGGGTGCAGAGGCCCTGGCACAGGGTGCCCAGAGAAGCTGTGGCTGCCCCTGGATCCCTGGAAGTGTCCAAGGCCAGGCTGGACAGAGCTTGGATCAACCTGGGATAGTGGGAGGTGTCCCTGCCCATGGCAGGGGGTGGCACTGGATGAGCTGTCACCTCAAGATGCCCATTTCTCTGAATAGTTGTGTGCAGGTGAAAAGATTTTTTTCCAAACCTCACAGACAAAAAGTCGTGTAGGATTTGTGGCTGTTCTTCACAGGGTAAAGAACTGAAAGCTGTGAACCAGCCCCAGGGTGTGGGACTGTGTCTAAAGAGTTCATGAAAAGAGAAGGGCCTGAGCACTTGAAGTCAAAGCTCACACTTGTAATATTAACAACAATTGGCATTTAAAAGCCATGAGCCAGGCTCAAAGATACAGCAAAGCTGGCTGATAAATAATCTCTTAAAACTGGACATTTGCTTTCTTGCCCTGCAGTTGCGTTTGGGATACATTTGCAAGTTCTCCTTCTCATCACAGATTTTTCCCATTTCCTCAATGCCACATTTACCATGTCTTGGTTTCCTCTGCTGGCATCAAGTGTCAGCACCTCAGCAGTGTGATCCTACAACAGGGCACTGTGGGACCCAGGATGAGACATGCTTTATCACTGTAAAATCATAATTACTGCAATCAAAGGTTCCCGCACATCTGTCAGGGCAGAGCTTGCACCAGAATTTCTTTTAGAAGGTAATTTTCCTGTTATCACCTCACCTGAGTATTTCACACGGGACTGCCTTCTCATTCACAAGGTATGGTAGGGAATGTTTCAGGCCTTGCCAGATGGCCACTGCTTCAGGACCTGGAATTGGGTGATACTTTGTCAGTTAATTTCATGTTTCTGTGAAATGGTGTTTCAAACCACCCCGTCAGAGAATCACTTTTTCCCTCTTTGATAGGAATATTAAAAAAAAATTAAAACAACGAACTAGACTCCAGCTTTACTACAAAGCCTGAGTGTATGTAATAAACAATCACAAGCATAATTTGGTTTGCATCTTCCATCTAAGGATGCAAAGGATTTCACAAGATAGCTTGTGTTTGAAGCCACACTCATGAAAGTGTTAACTTGAAAAAGGCAGCTTTAGAAAAGAAATTGCTAGGGATTTGCCTGTGATGAATGTAGGGCAAGATCAGCCACTGAGATTTCACAGCATTTCTCATGTGATCTATTAAATGTGGTTGTCACGTCCCATCTGACATGATCTTGCTTCTGACTGACTTTGTTGGTAATAGTCAGGGCTTCTCACGTAGCTGTAGACAGACTCAGCCCCTGGCACTGACTGCACCTTCTAGGAAAGCACCAGGCTTTGACAGAAGACCCAACATGAATCACAGTCTACTCTCACCAGCACAGACCTCTGTCAGATGAATGAGCAACAATTTCCTGTTAACAAACCCAGATTATTAGGCTAAAGTGGTTTTGGTAAGAAATAAAACAAAAAGCTGGCAGATGGTCAGCTGAGGCATGCGGTACAAAGCACTCCAAAAGCAGATCTTGCCCAAAGCATCCCAAAACTTTGTGCACTTACAGGAAAACACCCAAATATCTGGAGTTCAGTTTTGGTTTCTCATGGTCAGGGACTCGGATTCCTATGGAGACAAGTAACAGCTCAGCTCACTTGTTATCCCTGCTATCCATGGGAACACTATAGCAAAAAGTGTGGCTTTGCTCATTAGCATCCCAGTCATAAGAGTCATCCTGCTCATTATCATCCTAATAAGGGTATTTGAACAGGTGTATTCTGCAGAGGGACATGACCAATCTCCATCCCTTTCAGATACAAAATTCATTAGACATTTCTTCTTTTTTCAGCACTCCATTTATCTTTTGTCATGGACCAGCAGTTTTTAATTCTTGGTTTCCTACAGCTCTTTATCTTCTAGCTGGCTGGAGTGGAGTACATGCCTGTCTGATCCAGCAGAAGCTCCTCTCTCTAGTGAACTGGAAGAAATATGGCTAAATCAGAATTCAGCTGAAAAATAGGATTTCCTATAGCTAGTGCAGCACTGAACTGATTTTTTGTGTTGTTGGGAGTACCTAAGACTCTGGTTTGTTATGGTGCTGCATTGTTTTGCATATGAACCAGACAACTGTTTCTTTGCTACCTCTGCTCAGACATGCCTTGTATCTTCCTACAAGGTGCCAGATTAACTGCATCTATTCCACTAGGATTGCAAATTTTCAAAGAGACGAGCTGCTCCAAATTATGACCCATTTTTGGCAGAAATCCTTCTTTTTTCTTGACTCTAGGTGATGAATTTCCTAATATTGGCACTTTAGCAAATGCCCGCAGTCAAACAGTCTGAGCAGGGGTTTTGGCAGAACTCTTTTGCCTACTTTGGGCTATTTATTTTAGCCCAAATTTATTTTATTTATCTGAAGTGTGGTCCAGAAGACCAAAAATCAGAGCCCGAGCTCCCATCTGTACAGACCATGGTAGGGATTGGGCTATCATTCAATCTGTAGGACTGAGTTACAGACTGATGATGAAGCATACCCAAAGCAGTTTGAAGGACACCGCAGTGAGTGTAGGAACTAACCTGAAGTACCTGATCTCACTGCCCAGCGCTGCTTCCTTCCAAGATGCTGTTCCTCCCCAAAAAGCAGATTTCCAACAGATTTGAGTGTGAAGTTGTGTGCGGGAGAAAAGGAGGGTCGGAGGGAAGGAATTTTAAGATTTGGTTTTCCATCTCATTACCCCTGCCCTGATTTGACTGGCAATAAATCAAACCCCTGCCCGGCTGAGGAGGGGAGAGACACAGTGGCTTTGTGGGCACCTGGCATCCAACTTGGGTCAACCTGCCACAGACAAACAAAATACTGGGAAAAGAAATCTCAGGCTACAGATTCACTCATGAGCCTTTTCCCTTCCCCACAGTCTCAGAATTCTGAGTGTCCTTTACTGTCTTGTGTGAGTTCACCCATTTAACCCCAGGATTTTGTTTTTAAATTCCCTTTTTTAAAATTTGTGATTTTACTTAGGAGTATGACAAACCACTTCTCCTGTGGAATTTGCCTCTTTCCAATGTTATTAAGATGAAAAAAGTTACAGCTAAAGCACATAGTTTATGATGGGGGAAAAAAAAATAAAAAAATCAACTGAACTTGTTAAGCCACGTGGGAGAAATGGGCTTTAATAAGGGCATAGACTCCAGCCTGCCAATTCCCTGCCTGAATTTCTTTCAGTGTCAGCAAAGCACATTTGTGTTGAACTTTTTCAATTGCCTCGAGTTCAGCCCAGGATTAGCTTTGCACTAATCTTCAAAATTGAGAATGACCTGAACATTTGCTGCAAGGTGAGCTCAGACACAAATACGGGAATCATTTGAATGTCATAAATTACCTCCACTCTCCTCTGTGTGTGTGTGTGTGCACATACAAGTAAACAAGTCCTTATGTTTTGTCCTTCTAAAGAGCTAGTGGAAGCTTTTTTCGAGCTCGGCTGACAAATTGAGTGTTTAATTTCCTATAGAGGCAATCAAATTTTGCCTTCTTCGAAATCCCCCTCCACCTTTTCAGCTTCCTCTCCCTCACTTCACATTGTCTCCAAATGAACAACACATTTCTGCCCTCTTCATTCGATTATGTGTATGAGGAATTTTGAAGCAGCAGAATATAAAATACATGAACACTGAACAAAGAATTCATTGACGTTTTCCATGGCCTAAGGTAAACCAAGCAGTTTGTTTGCATATTGCATCCAAGCTTTAACCTTGAGCAAACAAACTGCTTCCCAAAAGTGGGAATCTGTGAATGCACAAAAATGTCAATAAAAAGTTATGACCCTTATCCTGACCCTGTCAGATCTGCTGCTACCAGGCCTTTCATGCCAGGGCTCTGCAAAAAAATTATTATTAAATTATAAACAAAATGCATTCCTTTGCTAGCCGTTCCTAGTTCTAGAGGGGTTCCCAAAGTGGAAGGAATGTATCTGATAAATCAAGTAACCTGACAGTCAGTCTGAAATTCCCGTGTATAAAAAAATATGCCTAATTTCTACTTCTGCCAAAAAGCATTTAATCATGTGCTAAACTCTGAGTCCCATCAAAGGCAATTACTGTGAGGAGGAGACCATTTGGTAATTCTGTATGCAACCCATCTACCGACTCAATATTGAGGTAAGTGCTTGCTCAACATTTCAGAATCACTCAAATATCAACAAATTCTGGATGCAAATATATTTGATGGACACAAATTTGGTTTTATCAGTTGCAAGCTGGTTGGACAAAACAGTCCACGTGAACTTGTATTAAAATATGTTCAATATATTTTAAGGTCTTCATAGATAATTGCAATAATTTGTAAAATATCAGCTTAGTCAAAGCAACCATTGAGTTATCTGTGGGCAACCGCCTATAAGGACTCTGATGGAACAAGTGGCTTTGAAGCTAAATCTATCTATATTCAATTAAATAATGTTGGCTTTCAACCGTTATAGCAAAATAACCTGTTCACCTCCTCAAGTCTAATTATGAAGAAAATACTGCAACACTTGTTTCTTACAGTAGAAAAAAATTACAAACCACTGATGGTCCAAAGAGAACTACAAGCAAATTAGGAGTGAATCATGGGCTGGATTCATCTTGGCTGCGTGTTGAGGTCAATGGCTTTCCAAGAAAATTTTCTTACATGAAACTGCATATGCTTGATCCTACTGCCACACCCAACACATTTACATGTTCACAGATGGGCTGGGGAAAGGTCTGGAGTAGAAGCAGCTGAGGGAGCTCTGGGGGCCCTCAGCCTGGAGAAAAAGTGGCTGAAGGGAGATGTTATCAATTTCTACAGCTACCTGACAGGAGAGTGGAGCCAAGTGGAAGTCATGCTCTGCTCCCAGGAAACAAGGGACAGGACAAGGGGAAATGGCCTCAAGTTGTGCCAGAAAAGGTTTAGACTGGATATTGGGGAAAAATTCCTTCACCCAAAGGGTTGTTCATCCCTGGCACGGGTTGTCCAAGGCAGTGGTGGTGTCCCCATCCATGAAAGAATTTAAGAGCTGTGTGGATGTGGCATTTGAGGATGCAGGCTAGTAGTGGCTTGGCAGTGCTGGGGGAATGGCTGGGTTGCTCATAAAGGTACTTTTCAATATAAATGATTCTATTATTCTATTTCCTCACTATTAGTCTTAGCACCATGGAGCTGCAGTGCCAGAAAAGGATTGTCTTGTGTTGGGTACTGTGGATACACACCCTGAAGAATTCAAATGTAAAAAGAGATGAAAAACAAATGAATATGATTACCCTGAGAAAGAGAGGAAAAGAAAGGGATAGAACTGTTCAGTATCACAGGACACAGCCTCAAGACGACTTTTGAATTTTCAGAGAACAGAAACATATCTGGGAACACATGTACCTGTCACTGTTACATTTGCCCTGACAGCATCCTCTCAGTCTAAAGGGTAGGAAAACATAACCTGTGGAGCATCCCTGTACCTCTTTTCCAGCTGCTCATGGAATTCCGATTTTTAGCTTAAAGCAGATGCTGAGCATGCCTAAACACAGCTAAGAAGTTAAAGCTAGGAAAGATTGATCCCAAGTGATGGGAATTTGAATGAGAGTTTTCCATCAAAGTCAAGTAGAAAAGGCTGATATTTTGCTTGTTTTTATTTTAAGGTATGTTGAGAAAACTTTTCCCTGCCCTCAGCCATGATCCCTTGCCTAAAGGATGACACAAGCTGCCTGAATTCGTGGATGAGCACAAGAATGGCTAAAGAGAACAGAGATAGCCCAGAGGGATCACAGGGAAGGATTATAAACTTGGTTCTGACCTTGCTGAGCTTGAATTGGTACATAATCACACTGAAGATGATGTGAGTTTGCCTGAAGGGAGACTGGAGTAAAGAGATCAATCTCTGAGCTTCCTGCTTAGAAAGGATGAACATCTTTCCTGAGAGTTACCTACAGGTGATTGACAGATCAAGATGGACCAAGGAAAATGGCCTTATAAAATACAGGAAATATTTACCAGATGAGAAGAGGAAGCAGGGTGGAAACAAGAGTCTGAACTAATTTTCTGATTCTGGGCTTGCTTGATGAAACCACGGCCACAGCTAAACTGACTCTGGTGTAATCTCTTTTTGCCACTGCAGAATGGGTTCAGGGGTGCTCTAATGCAGCTTCCAGCAGGCAGGTACTGGAAAGTCTTCCTGGAAATCCAGGTGGTTTCCAAATGCTTTTATCCTTGTTCTTGGCAAGCAGGCGATAACTCAAATTAAGGGCACATTTATCTGTATAGTGAAGTGTTTGCTGTCATTCTTGAAGGCTGCTTCTCTATTTCTAAATTAAAGGGGCAGAAAAAAAATCTGCAGATCTGAATTACCTTTTTGTGGTTTGATATGAGGCCATCCAAGTGTATTTTGGAACACAAAGCCTGCTGAGACAGCTTTGGAGAACTGTACATGGTGGAAAGATAGATCACATATTCTCCACACAATGTCCCAAGAGCAGCCCCATTCCCAGACCACTCCTGGGCAACCGGTAGATGATAAAAGAACACCATGGAACACATTAGTGATTAAATACCTTGGACAGTCATGGATTAGCACTTGAACCAAATTCCCTGGTGTATTTCACATCAAACAGTTCAAGAACTTGGAGGAGCACTCCCTGGCATTGGTCTGCTCTCATGATTTAATTCCCTGAGGAACAAGAAGAGCAAAATCCTCTCACACAAAAAACTTGAAAGAAAAAAAATCAACAACCCAGGACTTGTGTAAATCAAACTCTTCAGTGGGGTCACATCTTTCTACTGATCCATCCCATTTACTTAAAGGCATTTAACTGAGAGGTGTATATTGAGACTTAAGTGATCTTATGTTTTCTCCATAGTCAAAAAAAGAAAGCAAAGTAGATTAATTATTTAGAAATGAACCCTTCAAGAAGTATTCTTTCTACCCAATATTTGCATACTTGTTCAGTATTTAGTCAAACTGTAGTACAATATATCATTTCAAAATAGTGACATTTTTTGCATATCCACCAGTGATTACTCTTTTCCACTTATTAATCAACACTAGTTATAAAACATTGATTCCCAAGTAACTCCAGAGTTGGGATAAAAACTACCGACTCACAAGGCAAAACTTCCTGTCTGTCAGAAGTAGGGAGTAGAAATTTGTTTTGACATTTACAACCACTGCTAACCTAAACACAAAGCAAAGAGCATCTTTGCTATATGGGAGGTGTTGGATAAATGCTAGAAAAGGGAATAAACATCCCATGCAGAGAGGGGAAAAAAAAGTTCATTTAGCTCTAGGTCATGGGACAGGAGTGAAAATCTCAGTAAAGGCAATAATAGAACAACTAATGCATTTGTAATAAAGGATGAAACAGCAGAGGCTGTTTGCAGAGTTGGATTTTACTGTCATAGAAAACATTAGAAAGGGGAAAATCAAATCACAGCAAATACAGAGAACAAAGAGGAAAACGGATGAATGAGGAAAATGTTCTGCCTGTGTGTGCAGTGCTCACACCTTCTCAACATCACAGCAAGAGCAGTGTCTCTCCTACTTCACAAAAGGTCAGATCCATCCAGGATTACAACAGCAGCATCCCAATCTCCACCAGGCCAGCTGTAAGACCTGGTGTTTTTGGAGCTTACAATCACAAAATTCAGCCCTGAGCTGCCACCAGCCCCACAGGAGTTACAGCCTCCTCACATCCCTTTTTGTGCTTGCCCCAGACTTTGCCGTTACACCTCATCAGGAGACAGAGGTGCTCCTTGGCCCCACTTGTGCTCATCCCATGGGTAATGGAAGGAGCTGGGAATCTGTGCCACGAGCAGCTCCTTGCTCCTGATAAGCTGGGCAGGTTAATCACTGACTGATTAATTAATGCCTGGAGGTGTTTACCCAACACCACCTCCAGGGAGGTCAGAGCTGGTAAGAGATCAGCTCCTGTAAAAGCCTCTCAATGGCATCTTTCAAACTTACAAACTTTTTTTTTTTTTTTTTTTTTTTTTTTTTTTTTTTTTTTTTTTTTTTTTTTTTTTTTTTTTTATTCCCTGTCTTATGTATAACAATCCAGGAATACTTGATTTATAGATTTTTATTTGTGTGTACTTAGAAATAAACATACACAAGCTTGCACCCCTGTATGCAGATGAGAGGCATTTCAGTTTGCTGCTGTCAATCTCGTTCTTTCCATGTGGTCTCATTTCCTTGCTTTATCAAACAGGGTCATAGAATAGAATATCCTGAGTTGGAAGGAACCCACAAGGACCAGCAATCCAGCTCCTGGCCCTGCACAGGACACCCCAGCAATCCCACCCTCTGCCTGGAAGTATTGTCCAAGCATTTCTAGACCTCTGTCTCTGTGGGAAGCCTGTTCAGTGACTGACCATCCTCTGGGGGAAGAACTTTTTCCTGATATCCATCCTAAAACTCCTTTTCATGCCATTTCCCTGAGTCCTGTCACTGTTCACAGAGAGCAGAGATTGCTGCTGCTCCTCATGAGGATGTTGAAGAATCTCCCCTCAGTTTCCTCTTCTCCAGGTTGAACAAACCTTCAGCCTCTCCTCCTATGACTTCTCCTCTGCACCCTTCACCATTTTTGTGGCCTTCCTTTGGGTGTTACGGCTTTATATCCATAATCCTGATATATCCTTATGACATGGCTCAGGAAAATTGACCGTCCAAAATTTGGATGATGATCAAAATCTGTCTGGTTTCTAACTGCTTCAGCATCCCAAGCAATCTCCCTACATGATATTGCATAAAATATCAATGTTTCTAACGAATCTGTTGGATTTGTTAGTGCCAGTCGGATGATGAAGGGAGGAACATGAGGCTGGGGGTGAAGGAGGGGGAGTGACTGCAGTAGCTCTGGTTTGGCTGAGCTAAAGTGATGCTTTAAGTTTCAGCTTTCATGTTTTTCAGATTCTGTGCTGCCCAGGGGTGCAGTTCTGAGCCTCACATTCAGTGTCACTCAGCTCTCTTCACAGGGTAGGGAGACAGAACAAATCCTTTTCCTGCTGGAGACCAAGGACAACTTTCAGGCCCAAAAGCACAAACAATGGTGGGCTGAAGGGAGAAAACAAGAAGGATAAGACCTCACAACCCAAAGCTGTAACTGGACAATCAAACCCCAATATGCAAATGGACCAAAACTTATAAAAGTGTGAGACCTCATGACTGGTCAGTCATTTTGTGACCATTCTTAGTCCACCTTGGGTGTAGTCCTGGTCAGGCCCTGTGCTGCCCATGGTGTATCCTAGAGGCCTTTCAATAAAATATCTATTTTATTCTCTAGCTCGGTCCAGTCTCTGTTCCAGGTCAGCCTTCTCAAGGCATCAAAAGCACCATGGGACTGCACCCTTGGAGTTCAGTTAGGGGGTGTACGGTGATTTACAGGCATCCTTGTGTACCCACATGGCCAAGAGCGTGTATGGAAAGAAATGTGGCAGAAAACCTTGGACAGACAAAAAAGTACTGTTAATAAAATCTTCAGGGAATGACAGTACCTCATCTGTCCGTGAAGTTTCCAGCACACAATGGCCACCAAAAAAAAAAAAAAAAAAAAAAAAAGAAAAGAAAAATTAAAATATTAGCTGGCTTTTGGAACAGAGGAGGCTGGCAAGGGAAACATTCTCAATCTGCAAAGTTCACACGTGGAAATGAGGTGTGAGCCCTGCCATCAATTTAAAGTGTGGCTGATGGAACACAGTGAGCGTGCTCGGGTGAAGGCAGCAGAGACAGCAGCAGATGATTCACAGCCACATGGCTCTCATCCTATTAAATGGAAATGAAGCATCCACAGCCCAGGCGGCAGCTCAGGGGAGCATTGTGGCTGTGGCCATGAAATAGCAACGGGTGAGGGATTTTCCAATTATTCAAACAACAGTGAGTGAGAAGGGCTGCCCTCCAGCTCAGAGATGCCATGAGTGCTGTGGCCACAGTCACACTTCCAGAGGAGTTATTTACAAAGCTTTATGAGCTCTCCTCAGCTCAGTGTTGGAACCCTGGGCACTGAGAATTTTAGACCTTCTGTGCTAACCGCCACTAATCTGCAAGAAAATGCTACATTTGACCCGAGGCTTTGGAAGAGGTTTCCAAGATTGAATGATAGCACTGGGATTGTGGGTGTGTAGTTTGAATAGAAGTGTGTAATATTACAAGGTGAAAAACTTAGAGTTTAACGTTTAAGACTATAGTAATATATATAAAGCAAGGTTTTAAGGTGTAGGCTAAGTCCTTCTTTTTCACCTCCTTCTTCATAAGTCTGGGTGGTATCTTTTAATTGTGTAGAAAAGTCTGCATTGCAGACCATGGGTGGTTGGTTATTGGGTTAAAAGTAAAAATGCTTTAGGTGTCATTTCATAATTGGACAGTTTGTTCTTAAAAGGCCTCGTAATGAGATAGAGACAAAGGAATTTTTCTCTTTTTTAGCTAGAACTCACAGCTTGTGGAATTAATATAGATACGAGTTAATAAACATCTGAATCCAAACACCAAACACTGTGTCTCAAGCATTTAATCCCAACTCTAGCAAAAAAAGAAGATAAAAAGTAACAGTTCAGCACACCTTTAACTCCCAGCTTTAGGGCTATGGGATATAGGTACTCATCTAGGTCCATGAAAACCTCTCCTCTCCCCAGGAAAAAAGTTGTATCATACTGGAGGGTCTGATTGAGGTCCAGTCTTCCAGAACCAGGCAAAAGTTCATCAAAATCAAGGGAAGTGCTTCTATGTTGCATCAGTCAGAGACAAAGAGGACACACCACTTCCAAGTTTCAGCTGCCCAAGCCCTACTTTAATGTTACTGCCTGCTTTTATACAGTTTTCAAAGTCATGGTGTTTAATTCTAATTGTTTAGTAACCTTCTTGCCCCTCAGTTCATTGGTTACAAGCTGCTTGTGTGTGTACATGCTGAGGCTCTCTCTTTGCACAGGTGTTTACATTTTTTCTTCGTGGATTCTCATGGGATAGACTTTTTTTTATTTTTCACAGATGCAAACTGCTTTCTTACAAGAATAGATTGTATGCAAACAGATTCTAATTCTTATGATTTTTTTTCTCATGGGTACTTAACAGGCTAACTTAGCTTAGCTGAAATAGCAAGGCCTAATTATACAAGTCCTTTCTTTTATAAAGTTTTACCTATGTGTGACTCTTCTAGTCTTCCATCATCTTTGGATCAGGCTCTCAGTGAAACCATCTGTTCCCATCTTCACAATGGGAAAAACAGCTCCAGAGGAAGTTAGAGACCATTGGTCCTCTTTGCCTTTTGTTTTTTATCCTTCACCATCTGCCCTCCCTTCTTCAAGTGAGTAATAAGAGGTTTTTTGCTGCCCTAGAGAGAGAGGACAGGAGGTGTGGAAGCTGTGGACATGGATCACTCACCATTTCTACCAGGATGAGTAAATCTGTGACAGCCCTGGAGCAATGAGTGTGTCCTAAAGCTACTCCTGAGGTGACAATTTCTTAGTAAGAGTGTGGGTACCAACACACAAAGGTAAATGCAGGTGGGTATTGCAAACCCACCATTAGCTTTTAGTTTACCTATTACCTTTTAGTTTTCCTCATCCTGCCAGGTACTGAGCAGTGCTGAGTCAGTTCTCTATGAATTTTGTTCTCTCTTCTTTAGGAAATTGTAGCCAAATCACAAGTACCTTCAATTAAGAAAAAATATCATCTTGTGCAGAAATAGGAGAGCTACACAAAATCAAATCAAATGGGATTGAAAAAACATATGGAAAGAAAACACCTCCCACAAAGCTTGACCATCCTCAGCTCAAAATTCTTATAATCAGGAGAAATACTGAGATTCCCTTTTCACAGCTTGTTCTTCTCATCTGTCTTAGGTGTGGTAAAAGGAATTGCTGAGGATTTGTTGCTGCTCTTTCCCTCTATATCTGTTCTGCCACATTTACTGATTGGATGATACATTGGATTTTTTTTCCAGAAGGAAACAGTTCTATTTAAACTCAAGCCTTGACTCAAAGCCAGCAGAAACCATTCAAAGGGTGAAAAGATTTTCAGTCTTTTCCTTTAATTCACCTTCACAGACCATGTAGGTCTGCCCTGCCAGGCCATCAGACAGCATGTAATCTACACAGGGAGGCATAGATATTGAAATAAAGGTACTGAAATAGAATTTCTATAGCTTTTTTGTATAACCCATACCGTCAATGAGAAAACATCCCACCTATTTGAAATCAATATCTAAGGATAGGATCAATGGTTCTTCCACAGGTGCCAAAATCCTTTTCCATTGACTGCTGAGAACCCAGACAATGACCTTGGGTCAGGCACTGAGCTTTTAGATACATCTACATAAATCAGTAGCCTTTGCTGTAAATTCTCAAGGCTTTCTGCTGCTTTCAGTAGTCAAAGGAGAGCTTTCCCTTCCTCTGATGCTCTCAGCAGGGCAGCCTGTGAATCAATCCACACACTGCTTCACAGACAAAAATGATATTTTTTTCTGCATTCCTGGAGCAGGAGGGGCTGTAAATGTTGTCCTCTTTGTTTTTTTTCCCCTGTTGAAGCTGCAAAAAGTAAGGCACTAAGATCTGAGCAGAGAGGAAATGAAGTTCCAGAGTACTCAGTAGAAGGTCCTGTTATGTCATGTGGGAGTGATGCAAAGTCAAACTCTCCCCTGCGGTGGAGATAAAAATTTGTCAGGTTTTGGTATGGATGAACATCCCTGTTACCAGGGACATAATTTCCAAATATTGTGCTGCTCCAGGTCATTCTTAAATCACACTGGCTGTTGGAATGATTGAGGTGCATAATGTGAACTCAGAGACTCGTGGTTATTCTCACAGACAGCAAAAATATTACCTTTTCTTTTCCGCATAAGTGGTCAAAAAGTAAGTTTGGATTGTGATAAAAAAATGTGATTTGTGGGTTGAATTTCACTTTTGGCTCTTTTACACTTACCTGGAGTGGTGTCTAAAGTGTCAGTAGAGCTGTAGGATTTCCACAGTTCCCCTTAACGTGGATAAAACTCAGACAAAGCATTGCAAGCACGTCACAGAAAAAAAAAAATCTAATTGGGGTTCCACTGCTGCAGAGAACAGGAGTCTTATCCACTGCCTCAGATTGGTGTGACAAAGCCCTTGAGCACCTAATTTCAGAAGCAATCACATCCTTTCCAGTCTAGTGACTGAAGAAAAAATATTTTTGTAGCCTGGTTGGTTGGAAAAGTAGATGAAAGATTTTTAAGGTGCTTTTAGTGTATACTCAAACCTGGCCCAGATTTGCACAAGCCACCTCTGAGCACCTCTGTCCCACCAGTACACTAGTTTTCTGTTTACTGTGATCTTCCCTTAGGTCTCCCAACCTACTCTCCACTGTTGTGCATTGAAATAACCTTTCCTTAAGGCTGATAATAAAATAAATGTGAGTGTAACAATGCAAAGTATGTTGTATTAACCCCCCCAAATTCTCCTTGTCAGCTTTCTGCAGTTAACTTGAAAAGCACAACAAAGTTAATATGCTGTCAACACTCAGCTTGAAAATCCAGCTGGGATCTAAAGATAGCAGATCAAAACCTGTCACTGGAATGGGGGCACAGTGCTGCTGCTGAACAAGATGTCCTAATATTTACAGGTTGTTTTAAACAACAATAATGTTCTGATTCCCCTGCTGATACAATCCCTGGCACCAAGGGTGCATTGCAAATATCCTGGATATTGGCCCAGTGTCTCCATCTGATATAAAGCTTCTGCTGGTGGCAGAATATTGGAAGACGTATGGCCTTCAACTGCTGGCTGTGGCAGGAAGATGCATGAAGCCATGTGAGATAAGAAGGTCACAGGCAGAGCTCACTGGATAAATGCTTCCTTGAGGATCTCTGCTGGCTGATATAAGTCAGTTGTCCCAAGGGAAAAAGAGCATTTTCAAAAGTCACAGACATAAGTGCCTTCAGAACAAAACATTGCACAGAAAGTCTTTGATATAAGAGTGTTTACATTGCATGATTGGGGTTTGGGATTTTAATTTACTGCTCTGGTCAGGCTAAAAAAGAGCTGCTGGAGGTTTAAAAGCTTGCAAAGCATTCTTTTACCTTCCCTTAAATAAAATATCTAAACGTATTTACTGTGGCTTCTATCTACTAATTTGAGCTCAGCCAGGGATGTTTTAACTACAGCCAATAACAAAGACAGGTACTGGGTTGGGTGAGTCCCTAAGTGCATTGGAACCTTGGAAAAGTAGAAGTGCCTTTCCTCTGTTCATAATTCATGTCTAAGAAATCTGAACAATATTAAACCCAAAAGGCTCAACTGGTCATTTTTTTGTGTGTGTTGAAGCAAAAGTTGTCACAGTAGGACAAGAGGCTGGATGTGCCCCAGCCATGTGCACTCAGAGCCCAGAACCTGCTGTGCCCTGGGCTGATCCCCCAGGGTGGGCAGCAGGAAATGGGGATTCTGCCCCTCTGCCCTGCTCAGGTGAGACCCCACCTGCAGAGCTGCTCCAGCTCTTGGATCTCAGTACAGGAAGGACCTGGAGCTGCTGGAGACAGTCCAGAGGAGGCACAAGGATGCTCTGAGGGATGGAGCAGCTCTGCTGGGAGCAAAGGCTGGGAGAGCTGGAATTGTTCAGCCTGGAGATGAGAAGGCTCTGGGGTGACCAAATTGTGGCCTTCCAGTACCTGAAGAGAATTTACAGGGAATATGGAGAGACACTATTGACAGGGGCCTGGAATGACAGGACATTGGGGAATGGCCTCACACTGACAAAGAGTAGGTTTAGATGAGATATTTAAAAAAAAATTCTTTACTTACGAGGGTGGTGAGGCCCTGGCACAGGGTGCCCAGAGAAGCTGTGACTCCCCTGGATCCCTGGAAGTGTTTAATGCCAGGTTGTACAGGACCTGGAGCAGCCTGGGACAGTGTGGAAGGTGTCCCTGCCCGTGGCAGGGAGTCAGAACTGGATGGGCTTTAAATCCCTTCCACCCCAAACCATTCCACAATTCTGTGATTTTCTGACAAGAAAATGTGCTGCGTTGTAAGTATCTTGAAAGTCATGGCAGTAGAAAGGGCTTTTGGACTGATTATTCTTTATAAATAAGTGCCTCAGAAGTGCACTCTTTGCAAGAAGGACTGTACTCAAGAGCACTAACAAGGCCTAAGCAGATGTGAATGCCACTGTAATTTCGTTTTTCTGAGATTTTTTATAGTCCAGATGTCAACAGCTGATGAAATGGATGACCCAAAAGCTCAAAAGTGTTATGAAATCAAGACATCTTGACAAATAGATACCTGCATGTCCAATATAACCACGACTCAGTGAAAAAAAAAATTTAATTCACTGCTTAAGTAAGATTGAACATCCTTAGAGGACATTTTGGGAATGCACTTCAACAATCCATGAAATACATTCAGGAACACAGCTGCAGGGAAGGAATAAAGCGTAGGCAATTATACAGAGGCTTGAAAAAGATACAAACTGGGCAAATTGTATGAATGTAATTGAATAAAAGCCTCCATTTTCATCAAATTATTCACCACGCACTAGCAAGGTACTTAAAAAATAAAAAGGGATTTTTTAAAATGAGTGTTTGGGTTTGGATTTAGGGAGCAGAAATGAGGCACCTTAGTCTGTCTATCTAAACAGTGCATGAATTTTCGTTGTAATCAGCATATGGAGATCCCAGAAACAGCACTAGAATTTAAGGGTCTTCAACAGCATTGAAAAATCAGGATCATTTTATCTGTGTGCTAAATACAGGAGTGGTGCCAAGCTTGGTACATTGCTGTTGTAAAGTTTGGCCTCGGGTCATAATTGCTTATGCAAAATGCAATCCAAGATTAAAAATACCCTAAACAATGGGGTTTAGTGGCAAAGATAAGTAACTACTTGATCTAAACTCTCAGAGGCTCATCATTCTGAAAATGCACTGCCTTGGACACTTAACTGTGAAAGAAGGTGCAATTAGGTCTTCATGTTTTAAAATCCTTATCTTAATGAATAGGAGAAAAGAGGACAAATGAGGAGAAAAGAGGACAACAGTCCTGAAGAGTTAAGCAACAGTTTTGTCTCTACTTTTTTGAGTCTAAAAGATGGTGATAAATCAAGGGCTGGAGTAAAATGAAAAAAGAAAGACACAAGAATTCATTCAAAAGCACAGGTAGATCTGACTGGTCACCGTAGGAAACACAGGCTGAAGGGTAGGGGAAAGCTTGCTTTGAAAGACAGAAAACATGGTAAAATGGTGTCAAACTTGACCCTTAGTGAGTGTTATCTGACATTCAGGAGGCGTGCTGCCTCACTCTGCCCTTCCCAGACGCTGCCCTTAACGCTGTAGTGTCAAATCTCTTTGACTGTGTCATCATAAGGATTTCCCCGACTGCAGCCAACAGAGCAGCTGAGTCTCGCAGTAGAAACGGAATAAAAGGAAATCTAGATAAAAAGACAGCTAAGAATGGATGAATAAAATAAAAAAAAAAGAAGTAGAGAAGGACTGAGGTGAGGGGTGACCTTTTCCACATTCCCAGGACTACAACGCTGAGGGGGAGCAGCCAGATCCTCAACTACAGGTGAGCAGATAGAGAGAGATCCAGATTCAGCCTCCCAGACTTCACAAGGACTCCCAAATGTAGGATCTCTCTATAATTCGTGGGGACCATCCCACAACCCGAACGACAGGGAGATACTTGTAAAAGAAGAGGCACTTCTCTTCCTTTGCTTGTTTTCAGAGCAGACGTTTGTTCATGTTTGCAGAATTCAGAGATGATTTTTAAGGCATGGGTTGTGGATTTCGGAATATGGGTCGTTGTCAAGCCAGAGATAACCAGAAAGGGGCTTTCAAGGCAGGCCTGAGGTCTCTTTTCTCATCCCTAATCTGTGTACTGAGGGCTAAAGTGTGAAAAGCAGCTACCAGAAGGTGACAATCAGATTATTTTAAAAGGGTAGAAAGGAAGACTCAGGGGACTACAGACCAGTGAGCCCCACCTGTGTGCTGGGAAAATCATGGAACAGATCCCTGTGGAAGCAATATTAAGGCATGTGCAAGAAATGGAAGTGATTTGAGGGAGCCAGCAGGTCATCACCAAACCGTGCCTCATCAGACCAGACAGGTGCCTTCTAGGAGGGAGCGACTTCAGCAGGCAACAAGGAAAGGCCAATTGGTTTCATCTCCCTGTGTAGAGGGGCATAGAAATCAGTCTGAGAAGTTAATTTTAGACTTACAAATCCATGGTTTTTGAATATAAATTCCCAAGCGGATTTCTCTTTTTTTTTCTGTGCCAGGAAATGATGACAAATGGTACAAATGACGACAATGGTAAGTTTAGTACCAGGGGAGAATGCAGACAGTTGTGTGCCTTTGGAAATTCTGGTGAGATTTTTATAGATCTCAGGCCAGCCTTCTTTCAGAGCACTGTTCTTAGGAGAATAAAATCCTACTCTGTGTCTTGAAAGGGTACAGTAGAGTGCAATTAGGCTTATCTGAAATAAAAGGGATAAGTATTAAAAATGTCAGATATATTGTGTTCCACTGCATTATTTAGTGATTGAGTGGTTAATTCTGTGGGAGAAATATCATTCTGATGCCAACATGTGAATTATATGGATCTAGCCTGCTGGAACAGATCACAGATGTGTGTGAGAGATTTTTTTTTTTTCTGCAAAAGGAATGGTTTAAAGGGAAAGGGAACACACTCAACCCCTTTTCAAGGGATCAGAGTGACATTTCAGCTTTCATTTTAACCAAAATATTTTGTGTTTGGATGTTGTAAATATTATTGTACAGTAGAATAAATGCTTAAAACAAATATAATGCAGTCTCTTAGAAATGACATTTCAGTCCTGGTCCCCATAAAAGCCCAACCCAAACAACAGCAGTCCAGTAAATAAATAAAATCCAAAGCACTGATTAAAAAAAAACAAAAACAAAAACAAAAACAAAAAAAAAAAAAAAACAAACCTATAGAAATTTAAAATTCTCTTCTCAGCAGAGAACATGAGGAAAGCCAAGGTTTTTGAAAGCCACTAATTATATTCAAAGCATAAATGTCCTGAAATTCAGCCTTCTTCAAGGTGTCTGTAGTGGAGCACCGGAAGCACCTGCAATAATTAATTGCTTTTCCAAAACCTGGACAAGGACCCAGATTCCAGGAATTGCTCCAGGTCAGGGGAGCAATATTTGGTCCATTGATGAGATTTCTTTCTCATGCTGCACTCTTCTGAGGTGCATGAAAGAGAGGAAATGCACAATTTTCAGAGTGACAGTGAAACTTATGCTGAGCTTGGAAGGCTTCCAGCAGTATTTTAGATTCTACTGCAGTACAGACAAACCCAGCAGTAACAAACCTTGTTTGCCATTAGATATATTTTCTAAAATAAATGTGGAGGTAAAATTGTCAGCAAATTGGACCATCTGAGGCTTTTTACTTTCCTCCAGATTTATAGCTATAACACCCCTGCAAATTTTTAAGCTAGTATCAAATCCCTGCAGAATCTTTATCCTTCTTAAACCAAATAATTGTCTTCTGCAGGAATACCAATTTTCCTGTGCCTCTAGGCTTGCAGTCTTTGATAGAAATTTCTTTTGGATGCTAATTTATTTGGTTATATTACAGAGAGAAAAATCTGTTTGCAGCCAGTTTCTGGTAGGGGGGAGTAACATAAAACTACACCATCAGTGTGTATTCCAGAAACATGATGAAAACTAGGAATAGGAGAAGGAAATGAGGGATAAAGGGTCCTACTGAATATATGGGATTTCCCCAAGTATTAGTATTATTCATTCCAAGTGGCCATGCAAAGGGGCTACAGAGGACAACAAAAGGGTTGACATGGGTCACTCAGGGGAACAGATTTATTCTCGAGCTGCTGCAGCTCTCCAAATATTTGGCACCTTTAAAAGTGGTTATTTTGACTCCCAATGGCTGTTGTGGAGAAAGGAACACCTCTGGATGGTTTACTTCTCATCTTAAGGCAGAGGTCTGTGATTGGTAGATATTTTTATTTATATACAGTTCTTATTTCCAGCCAGTTTTTTCTTCAGGTTTAGTAATTTAAATATTCCTTTCCATGCAGAAACCAATGGTGGGCTAAAAGCCCACTTGCAGCTCAGCTGATGGAACATCTGACAGGAATCAGAAGGACTACAGCCTACAGGAGTTTCCAGACTTTTCCCTCTGGCTTGTCAGGTACCTCTGCAATTTTCAAGTCTGATAAAGCAGCATCCCCCTTTTTCTTCTACAATCTCTTGGAGAAATAACTTGACTGGTAGGGTAATGAGTTTTACAGCTTTGGTTGGGTTCTTTATCGTCCTGTGTATGGAAATAAATTTATTTCCTCTTTGCATTAGTAAAGATGATCAGTGCAAATCTGGGGTGCTAATTGGCACATCTCTAATTACTTTCTTCTGTCTTGGACTGATCCCCCAGGGTGGGCAGCAGGGGAGGGGGGATTCTGCCCCTGTGCCCTGCTCAGGTGAGACCCCACCTGCAGAGCTGCTCCAGCCCTGGGGCCAACAGCAGAAGGACGTGGAGCTGCTGGATCCAGTCCAGAGGAGGCCACAGAGATGTTCCAAGGGCTGGAGCCCCTCTGCTCTGGAGCCGGGCTGGGAGAGCTGGGGGTGCTCACCTGGAGAAGAGAAGGCTCCAGGGAGAGCTCAGAGCCCCTTGCAGGGCCTAAAGGGGCTCCAGGAGAGCTGGAGAGGGACTGGGGACAAGGGATGGAGGGACAGGACACAGGGAATGGCTTCCACTGCCAGAGGGCAGGGTTGGGTGGGATATTAGGAAGAAACCCTTCCCTGTGAGGGTGGGGAGACCCTGGAACAGATTGCCCAGAGAAGCTGTGGGCTGCCCCTGGATCTCTGGAAGTGTCTAAGGCCAGATTGGTCAGGGCTTGGATCAACCTGGGATAGTGGAAGGTGTCCCTGGCCATGGCAGGAGGTGGAACTGGCTGGGCTTTAAGGTCCCTTCACCTCAAACCATTCTGTGATTCTGTGGTCCAGACACTTCTCTATGACACTTCTGCATGACTGACAAGGTGTAGTCAAATCTGTCTTCAAGCAACCTAAAATTCCAGACACAGGGAGCAGAACTTTAAATTCCCAAGGACTTGCTGACAAAGGGTATATTAAACCCTTCAAGTTACCTCTGTGAATTCACACCAAGACAGTGACACTGACATCCTGCCTGAGTGGGAAAGGGGTTTGTCTGACCTGAAGAAAAGTACTAAAAAAGTCCCCAAACCAACAATCAAACAAAAACCTGTACCAAACTAAAACCAAGCCAAAACCCCCCAAACCAACATCTCCATCTTTTGCTGACTCTGCTAAACTACTATAAGTAATAAAATATCTGTATCAGCAAGAACCAAATCCTTAAAACTAGCTAGATGTCTGACTCATAATGAGCCATTTGGAGACTTTCTTTTTTGATCCTTTTGGAAAATAAGCCCATATTTTAAAACATGTGATTTCCTCTTTAATTAAAAAAAAAAAAAAAAAAAAAAAGCCCCACGAACCAAACCTCATGTGGTGTTTATGCCCCTTTTTCTGAGTGAACAAAGGAGATAGAGACTGGAAATCTTTAGCCTACGGAGCTTTCTGTGTTGCTTTTTCTGTTGCTTTTACCCACCTTTGGGCTTAATTGCCAAGACTTCATTGTTCATCTGCAGAAGTTTTGGAAACAAGTCATTGTTCCTGCAGCTCTGCAGGCTGTGGGAAATTATATTTCTGAAGCTGCATGAGTCTCAACAAACCGGGATTTTAAAATCTTTATTAACCATAGGTAGCTGCTGCTCCAGTAACCCTACTGAGTTCTCCTCTCTTGCTAAGCAACAAGACAATTAACTTGACCGATGTCTTTGTAAATTTAAGTCAGATTTTTCAGCAATTAATTACATAAAAATGATAACAACATTACACTTAAGGCTGTGCAGTTTTCGTTTCAGGAGGAGTGATAATGTTTTCTGCAGACCTGTATGCTCTGAATTACGGCATTAATTTGAAACGGTTATTGTAATCCCTGCAATGATTAAAGTTTCTAGGGCAATTTGAAGGTAAAAGAGAAACCTCAGCGCTGTTAAGGAGGAAAAAAAATTATTAAATGAATAGTTGAGGTGACAGTCAGAGAGTTAAGGCAGGCAGATTGTGGGCCTTATTCTGTGCTGATTCCCTTCCCTAGCAGTCAGGGGAAATTTTCTCACAGTGCCTTCATTTATAGCAACACCTTTTCAGATGCATTGTAATCCAACACTTATTGTTCAAATTCTCCAGCACTTTAAAATTAAAAATCATGTGATTCCACAGTTTCTTCCTTCTGTGAATAAGTCACAAAGCAGGATTTTATCTCCAGGATTTTCCTGTCAATGCACACCACACAATGGGGTATTTGCTGCTATTCTGATTTTGCAGCAAGCCTGATTGAAAAGTCTTGCTTCATTTCTGAACTGAAAGCAGGAATTAAGGTTGTATCTATCTTTTTTTCTTTTTTTTTTCTTTAAACCAGGTCTCAGCTGAGAGCGCAGGTATGTATTCTCACTCCTTTAAAAATGAAACCAATAATTTGGACATGTGGCATATTATATAAATCACGTATTGCATAGTTGGCTTGCTTTAAATAAATATTAACAAAAAATATTTCTTCTTGGTAAGTGCCTGTGAATTGATCTGCACAGCGATGTGCTCCCGTGCTTGCAGACCATCATATCCTAAAAGAATTTCCTGCCTTTTAATTGAAATAACCTCAGGGTTGTCACTGCTTGGACTGCTACAGCTGCAGTTCATCTTTTCATGTTTCAGTTTGAGTTGTCTTTGGTCCTTCAGAGACCAAAAGTGCTGGTCACCAAAAATTTGGCTTTTCAAGGAAAATGCAGCTACTGCTGTGTGGCTGTTGCAGTAGAAGCCTCACGACACTGGGACGGAACCACTTTCTCACTGCTGCAGCATAATTTTATAATGGGGGTTTACGCTTTATGCAGCACAGAGGCAGGGAACACAGTTACATCAGTGCAGCAACCTAATGCAGAGGAAAAGCTCTTTACCTCTGGAAGTCATTGTTCCTCAGAGAAAGGGATATTGTAAAACACGTGTCCTCTGTTTGAGTCAGTGCTGGTTAGAGTTTAACTCTTCTTGAAGCATTCTAAAAAAAGAGGTACCGTAAACACAGCTGATAAAATGTCTGTTTTCTTTCTCTCACATCCACAGCTTCTTTCTGGTGGCCAGTGAGAAGAGCCCAGGGAATGGCTGGAGCTGTCCCAGGGAAGGTTTCTGCTGGATATCAAGGAAAGGTTCTTCCCCCAGAGGGTGCTGGGCACTGCCCAGGCTATCCAGGGAATGGGCACAGCCCCAAGGCTGCCAGAGGTCCAGGAGGGTTTGCACAACACTCCCAGGGACAGGGTGGGACTGTTGGGGTTGTCCTGTGTAGAACCAGGAGCTGGATCAATGATCCTGGTAGTTCCCTCCCAATTCTGGAGTTTCTAACTTTCTATGACCTTAATGGTGCTGCCCTACTGAGTGTACTGGATCATAGAGCAGCTCCTGACATTCCCAAATCTAGTGCCTTTGTTTCAGATTAGAGACTGCCTCAAATTCACACCCATTTCCCATGTAGGCATTGAGCAATACTGTCAAACACCAAAATATCCCTTTCCAGAAAGAACTTTGTAGAGATGTTGGAGCTGTTTTTCTACCCTTGCATAAGGACTCACTCTTGTGTCTCCTTCCAGTTTCCTCCCTACTTGCTCTGCAAGGCTTGCCATGATTTTGACTTTGTTCTGCCAGAAAAATAGCTTCGTCTATATCTGATTACTTTCTGTAAATTATTTAATAATCACAGTTCTTTCCTCCATCTCAGTGAAGTGCAGGTGCTTCTGACAATGCTACTGCAGGGCTTGTGAAAACAGAATGTGGGAAGAAAAGCTGGTGTCTCACAGGAGAAGGCAAAACAGGAATGAATTCACAGCAAATATTGAACTTTTAAAGGAGGGCTTGCAAGAAGCACTGGAACTGTGGGATGGCTGCTACCAGTGTAGAGCTCTCAAACATTCATAAAATTACATACATTTGGCTTAAAATTAGAACAATCAGAATTCACAAATACTTACCTCGAAAGAAATAAAAAAAATTAAATATTGACCCATGGGCATTTTGATCTGTAGTTCAGCAAGGATTCCCTCTTTGTTTATTGTATTGAGATATAAATATAAATCTAATATAGGTAGTGCCAGGTACTGACCCTGGCTGAGGATCAGTCCCAAAGCCTTTTTGCTTCAGAATACAAATGAATATAATAGAGATGGGCTTTATTTCCTTGTGTGATTTTTTTCCCCCTGGAGCTTAATGAATTAAGACAAACATTCTCCCATTAGCTGGAGTCACTCTTTCTTCAGTCATGTCTGCATTCATTATTAGCTTCCTGAGAAGACACAGTTACGTGATCCTTTGTCTGCAATCCCAGCTCTGCTCCTGCTCCTCCCTCCATCCTCTCCTGACTTTTGCAACTCAGTCAATCCCAAAAGAGATTTGAAGGGGAGGAGGTAGGAGATCCAGAGAGAATTCAATACCCACAGGGTGATGAAGGGAATTAGCACTCTCTGAATTGAAAAGGCAGGAAGAACTGAATTAGACAATTTATCTGGCCAGCCTCATGAGCACTGGCCCAGTGGCTGGAAGGCATCTTTGATACAGGGATAACACACCTTATTTCTCACCCAGCAAGACAGTGAGAGTCTCAGAGGGAGAGCTGGAACTGATGCTGTGAAGTCACAAACTTGTAAAAAACCTTGGTTTTTCCCCACTCTGCTCACAGAACATCTTCCTTCACCCTTACTTCATTACACTCTCAGGAACCACATCCATTTCTTTCAACAGAAGTTACTGAATTTGCTCAGGAGAAACCAAGTGAAATTTAGAAAACTTAAATTAGATGACTCCAGAAAACCCACTGGCTTTAAATTCTGTGAAGCTGTGAAAAATACACAGATCAAAAAGGATGAATAAAGTGAACTCCTAAGTGACCTGTGGAAGTGGATGATAGAAATGGACTGTTAAGCTGGCTATGGTCATCCAGATGTGAGTCAAGGCCAAGCAACTTTTAGAGCCTGTGATAAACACACAACCGAGATTACATTTTAGTAGTCCTGATCACTGTATGACATCTGACACTGTTCAGAGGAGCTGTGCAAAGTTGGTCTGAATGGGGCTGAGAGCAACCTGGTCTAGTGGAAAGTGTCCCTGCTGAAACTGAATCAGGTTTAAAGTCTCTCCCAACCCTAATAATTCCATGATTGTATCATCAAATTTCAGAAAAGGTGGCTGTGAAGTACAGTGAATTCACTGGATAATGTCAGTCACCATTTCATGTGGTGACAGTCACCATTTCAGATGACATTTTATTTGCTCAGCTCTGATATTTCCTTACTGTTTATGAGTGGGATTAACAACAATGGGATTTCAAGTGGAATAAATGAAACTGTTACAAGAGGGAGCACCTGGGACACCTGGGAGAAGAAAATAAGGAAAGTTGGCAATACACTCTTGTGTTCTAACTTTTCACCTCTGAAGACTTGACTTCAATGTCTTTTAGAGCCCAACAAAGAAGAGGAGACAGAAAAAAAAGGAAAATCAGAGGCTGCTGGCAAAGTTTTTGTATAATATGATCCCTTGAGTAGTATTTTCTCCTAAAGAACAATTGCATCAGGGACCTCTGAGCCTGATTCCAATGTGTCTTTCCAATTGCAATGTGACCATGATGGTCACTGATGACGGGGAGAGGAGGATCAGGCTCTCTGCACACAGTCCCTTGTGAGGTGCCAAGGCAGGACAGAGTGCATCAAAGAGGATTGTGTCTGACACAGCTCTTTTTTAAAGGGATGTTTAGTTTCCCAGAGAAGTGGGAATCTTGCCTAATCCATAATGACCAAAATTGTTTTGAAATACGTCCTTCTAAGCGAGTTTGGCCATGTAGTTTCGCACTGACAAAATCCCTTGATTTTCTGGGGGTGTAGAAAAAGATTAGTGCATAAAAGACCATCTGTCTCCACGCTGCTGACAGGCCAAAAGATGGTCTTTTTCCTCTCTGTGGAGCAGGTTGCAACCCTCCCAATCTGGAGGCAGCGAGCGTTCGTTATCTCTGTGAAACACCAGCGTGCAAGAAGCATTTCCTTTCCCTCGATTTGCTGTCCTGGGATAATCCCCTGGCTGTTCTATTGGCTGACCTGTGTCTGAGCTCCTGGAGCTCCCCACACCCCAGGGACACGGGCTCATCCATCAGGTATTGATGGTTTGGCTCCGGAACTGGATATAATCGTGCCTTTCTGCCAGGCAGACAAGCCTTCCATCAGGAAAGCTTTACATCCTGATAAAGTCTTTTGGGAAAGAAGGGAGAGTTTTCCACCTGTCAGAGGTAGCAAACAGACATTATTTCCTGTGTTGTGGCCAGTGCTGTGCAGTGAGAAGCAAAGAACAGTCTGCATCTCATTATTGCTCACACCAGTGCAGCATTTGCGGCCTGGGGCTTTTCCATATTGTGTGCTTTGCAAACTCAAAATAATAACCACTTCCTTTCCTGGGGGATTGTAACATGAATAGGTAAGGCAGGCAAAGAAAAAAAAGACTAAAGACTTACATATTCCTGTTTCAGGGGTGGAAAACAGGCATGGAGAGACTGAGCAATCTTCCCAGAATACCAGGGGTGTAAGGTCAGAGGTGGGATACATTCAAGTTTTTTCCCAATTTATTCACTATTTCTCTGCAACTTTCCACTTGGGTTTGTTCACATTCTGTCACCCCAGGTATGTGCTGCACACAAAATATAACCATATTTGATAGTTTTAGGCATTTACAGTAGATAGGTACAGGAAGCATAATCCACTGTCATGGGTCACTCTGTCCTTGCTTTTAGGTATCTCATAAAAAATATAGTTACCTCCCCCTTACGCATCACACATGCAGTGGGCTAGTTTATTATCAAGTTAATATTTAATAATTTTCAAGATGTTATGCTGTCCTTGGGGGATGATGCTTCCTGAATGCAAAATGTAATCTCATATTTTGTGGATTTGAATTTTGCACAAGTCATTGGATCAGCTGCTGCTGTTACCAGATAGGCTTATCTAGATCCTGACAGAGCTAAAAAATTGCATGTGTATATCTTTTGGGTTGTGGTCTGTGTATCCTACCAGCCACCTTCAGTTCCTCCATTCAGGGGTTTTTCATTTTTCTTGGAAAGGAGATTCATTTCTTGCTTTCTCCCCTCCCTGCATGGTTTTCAGTTATCAGAATTCTCATTTCCCCATCCATAAAGCATGGATAATAAAATAGGGCTGTCTGCAGTGTGAAACTGAAATTCCTGGCACCAAAACACAAACCACTGTAGCACTGACATTCCTTGTGGGCCACTGAACACAAGAGGGGCCTTACAATACCTTTTTATTGGTCCATGTGTTTTAAGGAAGACAAAAGCTTCAGTCTTAAATTGTTCAATGTAATTTTTTTAACAAGCAAAAGGAAGACAAGACCAAGAGAGAAGTCGGAATCCAGGAGAAATATTCATGTCCCTTCTAAGTGGAAGAGGGACAGAGACTCCAGTGCTGGGGGGTTTTTTGGTGGTATTTTTTCGGGATTTTGTTTGTTTGTTTGTGGGGGGGGTGTGTTTGTTTGTTTGTTTTTGTTTTGTTATATATATATATATATATATATTTAATCAGGGAATTCCCAGAGTTGACCATGCTTGTAGAGAAAATCTACTTCAAATCCTGTTTCCTGACAGAAAGTAGTTTTATCTCTCACCAGAGTATTTCCAGGCTCTCCAAGAGAGAGGTTTAATGTTTTCTGTTTCCACCATGCATGTAACACACAATCACAGAATGGTTTGGGTTGAAAGGGACATTACATATTATTTAATTCCAACCCCCAGCTGTGGGGAGGGACACCTTTTAGCACAACACCAGCTGAGAGCTCCCTTCACAGCAGCTGCCCCAGCTCAGGGCTGTGCCATGTCTGTGACGTGTTTGGCAAAGCGCCAGAGTCACAGGGTTGTGGTCTTGGTGCTTTTCCCTACAACTGCTCAAGCTTAAACTTGCCATCCATGTTTTCCAGCTCTTTGGCTATTTCTGCAGTTTGCCACTAACAGGAGGCTATGAGGATGACTGTGCTGCATCAGATGAAAATTCCTCCATGTCCAGCATCCTTTTTCAGACAGAAATCCACTCTGGATGCCTGGGAAGATCTTGGGTACAGGCATGCATATCATCCTGCTTCCTCAGAGGGCTTGTCCACTCTGTGGGCTTGTGGCTTTGAGCTGTGCTAAATGAGAGGTGGTGTTTAGCTGTCCTCAACACAGGACACTTTTCCCCATGAACCTCTTGAGAATCATCACCTTTGGAAATGACCTCCACAATCACTGAGTCCAGCTTTTGACAGAACACCACCTTGGCACCCAGACCAGAGCACTGAGTGCCATGTCCAGCCATTCCTTGAGCACCTCCAGGGATGGGGACTCCAGCAGCTCTCTGCTCAGCCCATTCCAGTGCCTGATCCTGCTTTCAGTGAAAAAATTGTATCTGTGGTTTAACCTGAATCTCTCCGGGTACAGACTGAGGCCTTTTCCTCTTTTCCTCTCACTGGCTACCTGGAGAAGAGGCTTATCCTCACTCGGCTACAGCCTTATCTCAGGGAGTTGTAGAGTGGCAAAGTCTCCCCCAAGCTTCTTTTTCTCCAGGCTAAACAAACCCAGCTTCCTCAGCTGCTCCTGGTGCTTCAGACCCTTCTCCCTCTCTGTTGTCTTCTCTGGACATGCTCCAGACGATGCCTTAAGTTTCAGCTTTCATGTTTTCAGATTCTGTGCTGCCCAGGGGTGCAGCTCTGAGCCTCACATTCAGTGTCACTCAGCTCTCTTCACAGGGTAGGGAGACAGAACAAATCCTTTTCCTGCTGGAGACAAGGGATACAACTTTCAGGCCTGAAAGCACAAAAAATGGTGGGCTGAAGAGGGAAAACAAGAAGGATGGGACTTCAGAAGCTGAAACTCTAATTGTAAAACTAACTCCAATATGCAAATGGACCAAAACTTATAAAAGTGTGGGACCTCGTGGCCAGGTGTCCATTTTGTGACCATTTTGTGTCCACCTTGGGTGTAGCCCTGGCCAGGCTCTTGTTCTGCCCAAGGTATGTCCTCAAAGGCCTTTTAATAAATATCTACTTTATTCTCTAGCTCTGTCCAGTCTCTGTTCCAGATCAGTCTTCCCAAGGCATCAGTTTCTGGCAGCCTAGATTGAACTCAAACTCACAATCCCTTGCTTAGGAGGCTGATGCCTTATCCATTAGGCCTTAATGAAGAAGTCGAGGCACCACAGTCCCTCAATTTCTTCCTTGTCTTGAGCGGCCCAGAACTGGACAAAGCACTCAAAGTGTGACCTCAGCAGTGCCCAGCACAGCGGATGGGCACTGCCTTGGTCCTGAGGCTACACCACTGCTGACACAGGCCAGGTGCCATTGGCACAGCTGACACATGTTGGGCCACTGTCAACCGGCACCCCCATGTCCTCTCCTTCCACGCCTCTTTCCAGCCACTCTGCCCCAAGGGTTTAGTTTACCTCTGCACTGATGTAAATTAGGGTTGGCCCATTACTTCTTGTGCTCACCCAGGCTGGGTACTTAACAACAACTTTTAACATGCTAATTAAAACATATGGGAGAGGCTTTCTGCTGTGCAAAGGATATGGATTTTAAAAAAGGACTTTGTTTCATCCTGAGAAACCTTGCTACTCTACAGAGAAGCTAATCCAGATTCCTGCAGCCAGGAAGCTGAGATGGTGAGTTTTAAGTGCCAGCTGAAAAGAGTGTGACATGAGTAGATTTCATTTATCACATTGGCATTGTTTGCCTGCTTCATAACCTCTTTTTGCTAGGAAGGTTTCAAGCCCACTGCAGACACTTTCGCTGCCCACTGTATAGCTGCAAGCTTTTTGCACTGCCATATTCTCCCAGGGTTGTGCTTCCACCACTCTCATTTCAAAAGGTAAATTTTGTGATTGTTGTGGAGCTGGCAGAAGCAGAGTAACGTATGTGCAAACTTGCGTCTCTGCATTCACCCCAGATGGACAGCTGGAGCTCTAACATGGTGCTGCCTTCCTTGCCAGCAGATTAGGAAAGGATTAGGAAAGAGAAGGATACCAAGGGGAAGCATCATTTCATGTCTGTATTGCAGCAGTGCTCCAGCTGGCATCAGCTTCCATTTGCTCTGTGCTTTACTTGGGGGATCAACAAGGGATGTACACAGAGAGAAACCAGGAAAGCCTGGAAGTAGAAGGCAAATTTTCTGCCATTTTTAATTCCTTTATATTCAGCATAATCTGAGTCTGCAAGACAACTGCAGAACACATGGAGATGTTGGATTAAGGATTTGGGCACTGCCCAGCATTTGTGTTTCTGCTCCACCACAGACTCCCTATGGCCTTGGGCAGGGTATTAATGGCCAGGTATGAACACAACAAGCACAGAAACTCTTCAAGAGAGACCATCACGTGAGTTTTGGTGTCTCCACAGACACAACAAACCAATACAGAGACACATCTTGTGACTGGGCAGCGTGAAGGCTGGTGTGGACCTCTCAAAGTTGGCTACTTTAAGCTAACATGGCATAAATATGGATATTTCCACATCAGACCCCATTGCAAGGCATAAGAAAGAGCAGAGGAATGAAAACAGGTCCCTAGAGGATAAGTTATGGTCATGAAAATTAGTTCTACAGCCCAGCTGTGTGCTGAATGGAGCACTCACTCATTCTTTATTCCTTATGGCCCAGATCTGATGCAGCCAGTCTCCAGTGTCCCATATATGCAGCTAGTGTCGCCACCACCTGGATGTTCCAGCCCACTTCTGGAATCTGTGTCAGCGTCCAGGCAGAAATTCAATATCCACAGGGATAGGGGGAAAGCATTTGTGACTAAATATGCTGCAAAATATAAAATAATTGGAATTGTGAGGTTATGGGTCTGACGTTAGCACAGATATCAGAAAATTCCCATTAATGTCCTTGAATTATCTTTTTTTTTTTTTTTTGAACCCTGAAGTCCCTTTCCAAAGAACTCAGTTCTTTGTGGAAGTAAAGCTGTTGTGTCAGGTAACAGCAAGTGGCATATTTTAAACCCACTACACGAATATTTTAAAGTCATGGAATTTATCTGAGGGTTAGAGTGAAAAGGTAACTTCCCTGGATATGTGCTTCCTGGGAAAAATCTTCAGGATGTAAGACAGTGATTCATCTTCTAGAGCAGAGGAGAAATGCAAAGAATGAAACTCTTAAAGCTCGTCAGAGAGCAGGCCACCTGCACCAGGCAAGGCATTACACGAATGGACATGAGATGAGCTAAAAGGTCATTTTTCCCTCCATTTTAAGTATGGATCCAGATGGAAACATGCAAACAACAAGGCCACCTCCTGCTACCAATTATTCAGAAAGGTGAGAGTCCAGACTGTGCCACAGAGAAGCACTTAGACCTTCTCATCAAAAGGTGGTTCTGGCAAAGTGAATGCTCTGGGAGGTCAAATGCATTTCCACTCAGGGCAGGATCAGTTCCAAGAGCCTGAATGAAGGATTAACAAAGATGACTTGACATTTACCTGGATTCATGTGCAGCTAATAGGGCTGATGAAAGTGCTCCATGAATAATGCATATTGGGTAATTCACAGATGGAAAGATTAATCTTCTTCCATAAGCAGAAGGAATGGGGGAGGGTGGAACATCAGACAGAAAAGGTTGGCCTTTAGATCCATAATATCTTTATCAGTGGAAAGAGAGGTCAAGGTTTCCTGGTTTAGTATCCTAAGTGCTTCCATTAAGGAAATAGTTTTAATTACATAGAGGGTCACAGCCCCATCTTTATTTTGAGGTGGTTTTTTTTTTTTTTTTTTTTTTTTTTTTTTTTTTTTTTTTTGGGCTGGGGGGGGAAGGGGGAAGGTGGGATTTAGAGAATTAGGAAAATGCATTCATTGTAGCTGATTTCTTTAGGGGTGGTACATGGAGGGGCTGAGCACTGTGTCACAGAGGCACAGAATAGCTGAGCTCAGAAGGGACCTCTGGAGATTGTCTGCTCCAAAACCCATGACCACAGAAACACAAGCTACAGCAAGGCCTCCAGGCAAGCATCCAGGAAAGCCAGGTTTGAAAATCTCTAAGGATGAAAACTCCACAGTTCAATCACCCTGACAGGAAAAGTGGTTTTTCATCTTGTATTTAAATTGTTTCTTGTATTTCCATTTATCACCATCATCTTTTGTCCTCTTACTGGACACTACCTGGTCCATCTCCTTTACTCTGTGTATTGTATACATCTTGAAAAGATCCTTCACAAAGATAAATCAAATCAGTTTCAACTCTCTCAGTCTTTCTTCACTGAGAGATACTCCAATCCTTATTCAGCTTTGAGGACCCTGAGCCAATGTTACCATGACCTGTTGTGGCAGTATTTTGACCATGGATGAGGTGATTCCTTGCGTTCCCAGGAAAAGGTGAATGTTTGGGGGGAACATTTTTGTGTCCCAGACTGCAGCTGACAGGAACAGCCATCCACCCTGTCCTGTGGTTCACAGAAGGGGTGACACGGTGACTACCTGTCACTGTGCATCTGGTGCTCTTCAAAATCCAGCTCTTGAGAGCTCTTGTAAGAGAGCTTAGAGAAAAGATGTCTTGCTTGGGGCTAGGATTAATGAGATAGAATCCTACTGGTGGCCACAGAACTGATTCAGTTTGAAAAGCGCTGCTGTGGGGTTTTGTTCATTACTGTGATGGGACCACAAATCAAACACAACTTTCCCAAGGATGTGCCTGGATGATTCAGTAATATCCCCTTGAAGACCACAGTGTCCTTTAAATTCAAAAATCTGGGTTTTGCACAGACTAGAACAATTACATTTCTAATTAGGACAACTCAAGCAATTTGGTGAAGCAGAGGAAGAAAGACACTTTGTCCTTGCTTCTCCTTTTGATTTCAATCAGCTCAGTGGTTTTCTGTGTTTCAAAAAAGTCTAAATGGCTGCTTTGCTCTCTCCAGCAGTCTCTCAGTCTTGACCTGTGGTATCCCAGATCCTTGCTAAGCTCTCTGCCTGTGTCTTCCTGTGCCTGCCCTATCCTTCAGTCTTGAAGCCTCCTTGAGGTGACAAACTAAGCCTGGAACAGACTTCCTAGGGCAATGGTTGCAGCATCAAGCCAGCCTCAGTTCAAGAAATGCTTGGATGCTTTCTGGCACAGGGTGGGATTTTTGGCCAGGAGTTGGACTTGATGATCCTGATGGGTTCTTTCCTACTCAGAGTACTTCTATGTTTTTATGATTCTTAGTCCCAAAGGAACAACTCCCTGTCCCTCTGCAGATTTCCATCTGTCCCAGTCACTTTCCAAAGCCATGTGGCATATGGCATATCTTTAAAAAGTCAGATATCCTTTGTCATAATTGATCAGCTGAAAATGGTCTATCCTGTCGATGCAAGAGGGTAGGGGGAAATTCCCCTGGCCACTAAAATTCTCCTTTCCCCACAGCACTGTACTTCAATGCAGTGACCTTGGACCAAGGACACCCACTTCTTCATTCCCCTCTAAATTAGATCTGGACTTTAGTCTGAAGTTGCATTTAAATGAAGGACAAATTTCCTCCTGCTTTCACACAGAAGGAAAATTTCTCCGCTTGAGTTGAATTTTATCCAGTCAAGAGTTCACACTTGTCTTGGTAAATAGGAAAAGACATCCCCAAGCTGGTGAGAGAGATTCTGACCAAACTCCCTGAGGCTGCACAGAAGGGTGCAGTCTTCAGGGACACAGAGCCAGGACATCTGCCTCCAACTCTGGAGTCTGCAGGGATTGGACTCTGCCATGCCTTGACTTCAGTGGCACAATGTGCACACAGCTCCCATCATCATGGTTATCCCCTGCCACCACCATGGAACCTCAAAGACCTCACCATTGCCAAGAATCAAGCTTTTAGAGCTCCCTAAAGGGGTCCAGCTCAGCCTGGGCTGTGCCCACAGACTGGTCATGAGCATGTGACAGGAATGTCACTGAGAAAGGGAGATAGCCCCATGGAACAGAAAACGCTGACAATCCTGTGCTGCACAAAATCCTCTGCATCGTGGGGCTCCGAAAGCAGGATATTTAGTGAGGGGCTGGGCTCCTTTATGTGACAATTTGTAGCACTTCAGTCAGCTGAAGTTTGGCTCTTTGTATATTCACAAACTGTGTGAGACTGTGTGTGTGTGTGACAGGCATTGGCAGCCACATCTCCTCTGGGATGTATCTGTGGAATATCAGCTATTTAGTGCCATCTTGTTCACTCAGTGGGCAAGCCAGGAATAATTGTGGAGCAAACCCAAAACAAGCCTTTCCTCTCCTGGAGCATCTGATGCATCCCTTATCTCGCCAGACACGAGCCAGGTGAAATCACAGCCTGGATGTCCTGTGGAGACTGATCTTTGGTCTCCATTAGGTGTGCAGTATCCCAGGTGAAGTTTCTATGCTGCTCTGATACTGCATCCAAGGCAAGGATTACTGTTTTTCTGTAAATTGTGGCTGAACTTTCGCAATATGTAACTTCCAGTTTGAGACTGAATTGCTTCCGAGTACATTTGCATTGGAATGAATGCAAAGGGACCTGAGATTCAGCTACCAGAGTGGAGAGAGGAATGGCAGTGGTGTGGGAGAGAAAAGAATCAACTTGGTGAAAACTGAAATAAATGAGACCACAGGAACCTGTTCTTCTCATGCCAAGTGAAAACAACAACAACAACAACAACAACAACAACAACAAAAAACAAAAAAACCCCCACAAACAAAAAAAACACCCAAAAAAAAACCCCCACCAAAAAACCCCACAAAAAACCCCAAACATATTGGGGAATAAAAAAATTTTAATATTTCTAATTCAGAGAACCAGGGAGAAAAATAAAGAAGAAATAAAGAACTATACTCCCTAACTGGAGAAAAGGAGATATTTTGTTGCCCCAGCTGCTACTGACCCTGGGTAGGGGAGGCACAGATTTAACCCTTGATTTTGCTTTGATGTGTAAAAAAAGCCACTTCTCCACATTCTCTAATCCTTTTGTTGTTGGCTATAAGAGGCATAATTATTTCTGCTATTGTTTTTCCAGTTTGCTTGTCCATTCTGGGTATAGCTCTCTGGAGGCAGGAGTCCCACCTCCCATGTGTGAGTGCCCTGCCATGTGCTTGGGTTCAGGGAATATTGAACACAGAATGTGACCCCTCTGCCAAGAGGATTTTGGGGGACAAAATACCACTACAGACCTCACCTGAGGCTGCAATCTCTGAAACAAGCAGCTCATCTATGTAAAGCAAAGACTCCAGGCTCCAGGGAATACTGACATGGAGGCAGAGACAACTCTGAGCTTGGCTCACTAAATTTCTGCTTCATTTCACTAAGGCAGGGAAGAAGAATGAGTTTCAGCAGCCAGGACAATTAATAATCAAGCCTCATGTCGGGTGAAAGTGTAATTAGCAATGCCATATGGAAGTGCATCAACAGGAGGGACAGAATGCTCCCTCTCCCTTGGAATATGCCACACTGCAGCTACACAAGGTGCTCCTCCAGAAGGCGGGGGCTGAAACCTCCTCAGGCAGACAATGGAATTGGATTTAGGTTTATACCCATGGGCTGACACCACAAGCCCTGGGCAATTGGTTAACATGACCTGCTGTGATTATTTTGTAATTCTTATGCTCCTCTCCCCTTTGTTTTCTATTTATGTTGCAGCTACTTAATGAGTTGTCTAAAATCCTGGATAGTTTTGGGGAAAAGCTATGTGAAGCTTTCTGTTGGTAAATCAGCTTCTCACCTTTCCATTTCTTATCCAGTTGTCAAGTTTCTTCCATGGAGGAAACATCCAAGTTATTTTAAAAGCAATTTTATTTTATTTGGAAGCAACCCTCTAGTAACAGGCTGCCTCACTGCAGACTTCTCACTTCCATACTGAGGAGGAGGAACTCCTCTAATAATAATTAAAGTACAATACTTCCCTTGAAGCACCCCCAGGAGACTCCCTTTATCTGGAAAATGAATTAGAATATTCCCACCTAATCACCACGACACAGAAATACAGTTTTTAAAGGGAGAAATCAATTTTCCCTTACCATTTAAAATACTAGCCATGTACTTTGCTGGAGCTAAGTGCTCAGATAAGATCATACATCTAGTGCTGATGATCAGTCTGAAAGGGAAGGGGCAAAAAGCCTAGTGGGGTCCAGTGATAACTGTAACTAAAGAGAAAATAATTAATAAAAAAGAAAAAAGAAAATTTTTAGATGGTTCTGTCCCTGCAGTTCAGTTCCACACCAGTGCAAAACCCCAACAGTGCTGCTCCCTCAGGTTAAAGATCTGTTTGCCATCCCCTAGGACATGAACAGGGCTTTTTACTGTTAACAATATCTGCTGGGATCTGTGGCACAAATACTCGACACTCACCTGGAATTCTTTTCCCTCTGCTGTACCCCCTCCATTACTTTACACATTACAGTGTTGGCAGCAGTTCTGCCCCCTGAGATCATATGAGGCACCTGAGGAGAAATCCATCTGCTGGAAAACTGCATTGTCAACCAAACTTAATTTTTTTAATGAAAAGTATTTCCTTCCTGTAGGGAATTCACAATGTCTGCTTAAAAAAAAAATCCAAACAAACCCTCAAACTGATGAAATTCTTTCATCTTGAATCTTTCATTTTATGATATGAGAAAATCTATAGGGGTGGAATTCTTTTGTTTGCTTAAGAAAAAATCCATTATCCTACTCAATGAGACTTTATGAAGGAAAATATATGTGGATTAGATATTAGGAAGGAATTCTTCCGTGAGAGGGTGGGGAGGCCCTGGCACAGGGTGCCCAGAGAAGCTGTGGCTGCCCCTAGATCCTTGGCAGTGTCCAAGGCCAGGTTGGATGGGACTTGGAGCAACCTTGGGATAGTGGGAGGTGTCCCTGTGGTGGAATAATCTTTAAAGTCCCTTCCAACCAAAACTATTCTGTGATTCTGAACACAGAGAATGGCTGAACAAATCTGACCTATTTATTCTCTATAGCATCTCCTCATCTCCTGAGAATTTCAGTTATGTGCCGTTTGTTCTCGCAGTCAGGCCATGGTGCTTCTTTCTTTCCCTCTGTTTCTTTTTTTTTTTTTTTCCTTCATCCTATCTCTCCTCTATTCCAAGGTCAGTGTTAAAAAATCCAGCTTGGGGAAAACATGGAGAAATCTGGCATTCACTGTTTTTGTAACCCCAAACAGAAATCATATTAAAACCTGAAGTTCAGTGAGTCTATGGATGTATGCATGGATAGATATGATTTATTGGATGTGTCAGGGGTTCGTTTCATCTTTAAATAGGAAAACCATGAGGTGTGACTTGATGACTTATTAAAAAAGTGTCACACTACCTAGGAAAAGTGACACCATAAAATACTTACACATACAATTCCTGAGAGGGGCTTTTCCGAAGGATATCCCATCGTATCATTTAATGGGAAAAAAGAATTATTCGCGGATTGTTGGTTTTGCTTTTTACAAACAATGAGTCCAGCTAATTTTGTCATATCACTGGCTCGTGTTTGCAAGCTTCAATCACTCCTTTAAAACAACCCAGCCTTCCCAGGGCACATGGAGTGAAAAGGCATCATTTTAATGGGCTTGTAGCTAATTAAAATGTGTGACATTCAGAATGCGGCTGGAACGTGGCATAAAAAAGTAATTACAGGACAATGCATCATGTCACGGACAAGTGGCTAAATGTGAGCATGTGCTGGCAAATACCATGCAGTAAAATCCAGTTTGAACCAGGCTCTTCTGAACACTTGGGGCTCTGCATGTTTCATCCAGGAGTGGTGGATGTGCTTTCACTATGGATTAGTTTCAAGACCTGTTTTGCAATTTTCCAAGGTTCTGCCTTTGATATCCTGCTGTAGATTGTCCTGCTGTCAGGGTCAGTGTGGCAAACAATGTTTGATTCCCAGGGGAAGTATTTTGTGCAGGGAACAACAATGACTTGGGTTTTTTGCCTGATGGTGTGTATTCCAGGCTGCTTGGTCTTCTTCAGTGCACCTGCTAAAGGAAATGAACACATTCCACCAGCCCAGGTTCCTCCAATTTCCATCCAGCCTGGCCTTGGACACTTTCAGGAATCCAGGAGCAGCCATAGATTCTCTGGGCAGCCTGTGCCAGGGCCTCCCCACACTCACAGGGAAGAATTCCTTCCCAATACCCCATCTAAATCTTCCTCTTTCAGTGTAAAAGTGTTCCCCTCTTTGTATGTAACTGCACGCCCTTTCCAAATGTCCCTCTCCAGGTCTCCTATACACTTTAGGCACTGAAGATTCTGGAAGCTCTCCCTGGAGTCTTGTATTCTCCAGGCTGAACAATCCAAATTCTCACAGCCTTTCCTTATAGGGGACATGCTCCATCCCTTCATAATCTTTGCTGTCCTTGCAAGAGCAGGTTCAAACAGCAGCCTGGATTTCAGAAGGCAGCTCACCAAAAAACTCCAGCCTGAATCAGAAAGGCTCCAGAAAAAAATTTGGAAATTATGGTTGGATGGGCCAGTTTGGATTGTGTTTGCACAACTTGCACTAGTGGAAGGTGTCTCTGCACGGGGTCGGAACTAGGAGAATTTTAAGGTGCCTTCCAACTCAAAACATTCTATGATTCTATAACTGAGGTCTCCAAATAAATGATGAAAGGAAAAATTGCTGTATGGGCTGATAAAGTTAAATATTTTTGTGTCCTAGCCTTCTCCCCTTCCACTTTTCAAACTACTTCTATTTATTGCAGATAATTAATTATTTTTCTTTCTTAGCTATGAGCATTGGCTCACAGTACTGTAAAGATTAAAGGCTTTTTTTCCCATTCAAAATCTTGTTAGAATTAACCCTAGATTCTTAACTTAGCAGTCAAAATGGACTCCATGCTGAACTCAGCAGTTCTTTTTAAAAAAGAGAAATAGAATATCTATTTGTCTGCTTTTCAAGGAGACAAATGTTAGAAAAGGGAAAAAAGGGGATAAAGAAAGAAAATGAAATGTACCAGTACTGTTAGATTTATTGCCTTTTTTATATAATTTCTTTGGCTTATGTAAATTTAACTGAAAATTTTCAGACTATTAATCCATAATACCAACTATAACCCTCTTTGTTCTTAATTAAAAATGGATGGATTTACAGAAGAGGAATGAGATTTTCAGAAGTACTCAATGCTGGCCCAGCTCTACTTTGATGAAATCTGTGGCAAAGTCTCCCCCAGAATCTATTTAAGAACAGAGTCGAGCTGAGCACTGCTGAAGCCCCTTCCAGAGTGAAGTGTGCTGAGGGATCATTTCTGAGAGCATTCAAGGGTTGTGGTTTCATGAATTTCAGTCTATTCTTTTTTTTTTTTTTTTTTTTTTTTTTTTTTTTTTTTTTTTGTCTTCAAACTGATTTGAGCTGTTTAAAATCTACATCTCAAATAGGTTTTGTGGACTCTAAGGAGTCTCTTGAGCTGTTGTGGTTGGGTTCAGAAATTCAGAGTGGCTTGCAGGAAAAGTGCATTAAAAGCACACATAAGGGATTTGGGAGACACCAAGAGTAGCAGTGTTTGAAAGCTGAAATGAGACAAATAAATGTGGCAGGAATGGATTTAGAAAGTCTCAATGTGTTTATTACTTGCAACTGACACAAGTCCCTAAGGTCAGTAGTAGTTTTAACAGCTCTGTCCTCTGGAAATCCAAAGGGAAATCCAAACCAGAAAGCACATGTCCTAGGGTGACTATGATGCTTCTATCCCCAGTCCTCTGTTCTGTGTGTGCTGTGTTTTCTGTACCTTTAAGAGTGGTTCTGAGAGTGAAGCAGGGAAAGAAGAAGTGAGCAGTTTGTTTTGAAAAACAGTGTTCACTCCATTTTTTCTTCTTACTTGGGACTGTGTATTTGTCAGATGCACAGACAGTAGCCAGAGAGAGGTTCTTTTCCTTTTAGTTAGTCTAGCTAGCTGAGGCAAAGAAACTTCCTGGACTGGGGTTTTGTTTTGTTTTTATCTTGGGACTGTTTAAATCTGCTCTGGACTGAAAAACCAAAGGAGCACCATGCCTGGACCTCAGCATTTTCCAGCCCCAAAAGGACTGGGACTAATAGCAGACTGAGAGAGCCGAGCTAACTCCCTGCAAGGACTTCTCTCAGTTTTGTCATCTCTCTTCAGAGCAGGGAGAGGTTTTATTGTTTCATTTCATATTATTAATTTCTTATGCTTGTGGGCATTTTTTTTTGTCAAATAAATAGCTTTTTCCACTTTTCTCCAAGGAAGTTCTTTTCCCAGACCAGCTAGGGGGAGAGGCTGTTAGGGTTTTCTCTCCAGAGGAACTCCATTCAGAGGTTTCTCCCAAATTTGCCCTAAATCAGGACAGCACAGAAGAGCCAAACACAACAGATGAGTCCTGGTGCAGAGCTGGGAGAGAGGAACCACCCTACAGCATCAGCAAAGAGAGTTCATGGAATCACAGAATGGTTTGAGTTGGAAGAGACCTTTAAACCCATCCCATTCCACCCCCTGCCATGGCCAGGGACACCTCCCACTGTCCCAGGTCACTCCAAACCCCATCCAGCCTGGCCTTGGACACTTCAGAGATCCAGGGGCAGCCACAGCTTCTCTGGGCACCCTGTGCCAGGGCCTCTGCACCTCACAGGGAACAATTTCTTCCCAACACCTACTCTAAATCTAAACAGTTCAACCAAAGCCCTAAAACATCTTAAAATTCCCTGTGGTTCAAAGTGTCAGGGCTGGTGGGGCAAAATTTCAAGCCAAGCTGTGTTTTTTTGCTGTGGAGGCCCATTTTGTTTATCCTTGTCAGGGGGTAGGACACAATGTGTTACAGACTCATTTCCTGAGGGATCAGATGGAGAACACCACATAAAGTGAAAGAATGACCTGGTGGCTGTATCTCTAACTGGCCAAATGCCTGTGAAAACATACGGCCCCTTTGCCACGACGGAGGCTGGAGGAGAGGCAGTTTAATGGGGCTCTGCAAACAAGTTTTAGAGCCTTTCATTGCATAGATATAAATGATACATTTCATCTTTATGCCACCCTTCTAAATCACTAAAAAGTAAATTCACTTAATGCTGAAAGGCAGAAGCCCTGAGCTGCTGCTTTGCTTTGCTATTTATAGTGTCAGAACCAGCTCTGGCTTAATCTTCTGGGTGTCATTCAATATATTTCTGACCCAACCAGGTAGAACAGAAGACTTGGCTGAATTTCCAAGCCCTCAGAGGTTTTAAGACAACCCTATAGCTTTTGCTGCAAGTAGTTTTTACAGTGTACTGATAAAAAAATCTTAGAGAGATTGTATATATTCACAGGGAAACATCAGCTGCAGATCAGAAAATAAAATCCCCTGCCCAAAATTTAAAAAAAGCCTCAAACAACAAAAAGCACAAAAAAAAAAAAAAAAAAAAAAAAAAAAAAAAAGGGACACACTGACTTCATTTTCCCAGCAGATGTCTTTCCTGAAGTCCCTCCCTTCCCTGGCTCCATTTCTGCCATGTTAATTGTCATAACTATGCCCTGTAGCTCCTTGGTAGGAGAATTGTCACAATTAGCCTGTGACTTCACACCAGCTGTCTTGGCACAGACAAGACAATGTGCCTCGGACTCTGAACACCTGCAAACCCAGTCCATGGTGGATGTTTGCATGCTAAACCAAACAGCTGTTGCATTTCAGGCTTGTTCTCTTGGGGAGGCTGAGGGGGAGACAGGCGGAACAATGTCAATATGCCCAAATGCCGTAATTTTCCCTTTTTGAGTTTTTTTCTGTGCATTCTCTTCCAGTGTGCTGCCTATCAGCTGATGGAAGGACAGCCCCAGCAGTTATCTGGAGATTACAGAATCTGTAGGGTTTCATATGTTGGTAGCTCTGAGTAGCTAAATAGAATGGGGGCAGGGGGTGAAAGAGGAAAACAACCTCCACATTTATTTTGATTTATTTCTAATTGCTCCCTTTCTAGGGCTCTGAGAGGACAGTTTGGTTTGGTTGGTGCACTTCTGGATGAGTGTGATCTGGGAGCTGGCAGGCAGCACTTTGGCAGTTTTACACCAGTGAGTTTAATAACCCAATGAGAATTGCCCAGAACAGTGGGATCAGATTCATGGAACGAGCCATGAATGCATTTCTGTTCCCCAGTAACTGTTCAGTGGGATTATTCAAGAGATTTAAATGTGGGTGGCATCAATTTGAAATGCAGATGGTGTATCTTATTAAACACCATTTTAGCTATTTGTCGTGCTCAGAACAGTATTTGCCCTGAATTTAAATAATGATGTACAGTATTTGTTAAAAAACATGCTTGGGCATGTTTTGTTTAATTAGTGGCTTGAAATTTTCTAGCATATGGCTTGTCATTTGCTAAAAAGATACGCAATTATGAAGTTCCTTGAAGTTTTACTATTTAAATGCAAAATTAACTTAGTATGTTCAGCAGTTAATGGTAGGCCATTAAATATAGTATTTACTAAACAAAAGACATATAGGAGCAGCTGAGTGTGCCTGTGCCATCTGTACCTCGAGCACTGTAAATCTTTTGGTTCACAGGAGGTGGACTGGACCCACTCTGCTCCCACAGTTCATTACCAGAGTTTTCTGCACTTCAGTGCAAATGACATCGTGTCTGGTTATTATCTTTAAAGGCCTGGATGCCGCTTTAGAAGCATCAATTTAATTTTTATACCTCAGGAAAGCAAGCAGACCATCTGCTTAGAAACCCCAGCACTTTCTGAAGAGCTGCAGATTTTTTTTTTTCCCTGTCAGGTTTTGAATGGCCTTTTAAAGTTTTTGAAACTTTTAGTTGCCTGCCTGTTCATTTTTCATTAGGAAATGGAAATGAGAGTCTGGAATACTGAAGGATGATGCATGGGGTTTGTTTTTTTTCCCCTCCATGACTTACCTGCTCAGCTTCTACTCCTCATCACGACAGATGACTAATTCAGAATCTGCCTCCCCTCCACCAGCTCCGCTCGAGTCAGTTCCTCCATCCAACACCTCCATCCTTCCCCAGTCCCAGCAGAGCTGATGGAAAGACTTGCCGCAGGCATCTCCACCACCCCTCATTGCAGGCAATATTATGCACTCAAATGAGTCACAGATTGGAGGATTCTCATTTTTACTTTTGAGAGCGACTTATCTCAGGGAGCGGAGAGGGAAGCAGTGAAGCCTGATGAAGAAATGAGAAAGGAATGACCCCCAGCCTGACACATTCCTTCCCTTCACAAGTCTGATTTCATGGCTTTATCACACACTGCACTTCTTCAGGCACAGACAGCGGGATTCATCTCGGTGCATTATAGATGTCTACACAAGAGCTAGGCCCTCCTAAGCTGAGAATTTATGCAAGAAATGGGCTCTTTTTGGATTTTACCTCTTTTATTCATTTCCCTCTTGAAGAGGTGAATGACAGCCCTGAAACCCCAGTTTCTGGTTATTAACTCTGAAGGGAGTGTAGGTACTGAGATACAGATTCCAAGCGAAGAGCTCACAAAACTTATGGTTGAAATCTTCAGGTATCACTGAAAAATTCCTGTGGATTTCAGGAAAGACAGGGTTTCACTTTGTTTCCTTTCTTATGGCGACTCTATATTTGTTCAATAAGAGCAAGATGCTCAGTTCATCAGAGGGACAACCAAAGCCATGATCCTTTCCAGGGTGAGCTTTAAAACAGATGAAAAGAGAAACAAAACAAACCAGAGAGGAATAGGTGGGAAATCAGAAGCATTGATCCACATCTCTGTCTCTTTGTGGACGGTACTTATATTCTCACTTTATCGAGGGTTGCCCATACTTTTGCTTATATTTTACCCATCTTTCATCCCACTAGCCTGACCGTGGTATCCCATCATCTCACTGATCTGCTTCACTCCCTCTCACCATGACTTTTTCAGGATTCTCCTCTGACTTCAGGCTGGACTCCTGCCTTTACCGCAGTGCTTCCTTCTTCTCGCTCCTCACTCTGCCTGCTCCACTCCTTTCCCCAACCACTGCTGATTTCCCACCCCAACTCTGTTATTTTTTACATGTCTGTCTGAGTTCTCTGTCTAATGAACAACTCCCCTGTCTCCCAGGTCCCTGCTAATGAAGATGGAGAGAGCTTTACCTCTTCAGCCATAGAACCCTGGGCGATATAACATAGCAAAAGGAATTATGATACAAAAATAGGTCCATAATGTGCTCACACTTTCTTCTTCTTCTGTGATTGAGAGTGACTTCCTCAAGGGGAATATTTCTTTGGTTATTCACCTTCAGCTCTTATTTCCCTGGGCTCATGCTCTGCACAAATGTGAAGGGAAAGGGACACCTTCTGCTAGACCAGATTCCTCATCTAATGAGTTGTCTTTGGATTGGTGCTTCTTTTTGACTTATTAAGACCTCCAAAGTGCTTCATTTTCTGGTCCAGGCGTCATGAGTTGAAATATTGTTTGATTCTCTGAGTGGATGTTCCTTGATGGACAAAGGGCCATTTTTTTTTTTTCTGCAAAGAATTAAAAGGGAAGAAATTAAAAAATGCACCACATCATTCATCTTTTTTTGGCTTTTAACTTTTACTCCAGCAGCAAAATAAGCCCACACACATAAAAAGAAATTAATGGGACTTGATTGCAAAGCATTAAAGGAATGGTGGAGGGAGGGAATAATACAATCTTTAAAAACACTAACACATTTTAAATAAGTGTGAAAATATGACTTTTCATCCCTACCCTCACACATCGAAGTGGAATTCATTGTGGTCCAATTTTGACCTTCTCAGATACCCCAAAGTCTAAACAGTGTTCATGACATCCAGCTAAGGGCAACTCCAAAAATACATTGCATATTCAGAAGAAGTTATGATAAGGATTCACCACCAGGAACTCATTCCTCCAAGTTGTTGAGAACCAATGCTTGGGGTCTCTGTGTTTAGGGATGTCATTTCCTAAAAGAAGACATAAAAGACACCTTGACAAGTTGTCATTACAGATTTCATGGCAATAGCTGTGAGTAGAGGAATTCCTGCTCTGTTACTGTGGCAAAATTCACATTCAGATGATTACATTTTGCCTGCTTGCACTCAGGCTGCATTTTCAATTCCATGTGTCATTCTCCTTGTCTTCTCATCTTAAATTATTGTATAGTGCTGCTGTGCATTATTAAACAGTTGCCACATTTCATCCCAGTGGATCTTGCATTTAAATGACGGATTTACAAAGGCTCTACTGCTTTGTTAAGTTTCCCTGTACAGCTGGTTGAGAGTTTACCTCAAGAAAAAAAAGTTTTCCTTCAAAGGAAGACTTGAAAAATCACTGGGTTTCATTAAAAGTTGCCAAAATCTTTTCCCCTTTCATTTTTTCCCACAAAGTTTCTGTTATTTTGAATTGAAAGTTAAATTAAATAGAGGTATTTACAAGAAACGGTGTTATAAATCAATGCTATTATTAACAAAAAAGAAAATTTTTCCAATTAAACACTGAAAATTCTTCCAACAGTATTTTAGCCATCTGCTTTCTGGATATTACAGTGAAATAAAAATAAAGAAAGAAAGAATCGATTTCAAACAACTGAGAATGGAAACAATGGCTGAGCTGCAAATATCACAGCAGAAATCTTTCAGTTATTTCCAGCAAGTTCCTTTTGTGCATCATCTTTTGAAACTCAAAAGTTTCAGAACAAAAAATTGCCTTTAATTCTGTTCCTTAGTACTTGAATCCATAAAACAAAACCCAAGTGCAATTTGTTTCTTAGATTAGAGGCTCAATGAGTCAGGGATCACTGCTCCATGAAATTAAGCACGTTGTGTGTAGGCTGAGGAAACGTTCCTGAAAAGACGAAGTGTTAGGATGTGTCCCGAGGAGGATGAAGGGGCTGTCTAGGGGGTTTTGAGAAATTGAGGATTTAGGCTAGGATATAAAATATAAAATAAATATAAAAAAATATATAAAATATAAATGTTAGGGAGTGGTTGAAATGAAATATTGATGAGAGAGGTTTCCTGTTGGTATTCAAGACCAGGTTGGATGGGCTTGGAGGAACCTGGGGTAGTGGAAGGTGTCTCATGGCAGGGTGTTGGAGCTCAAAGACCTTTAAGTTCCCCTCCAATCCAAACTGAATCTGTGACGTGATTCCATGGCATCTGTTATGCTTCAGCTACTGTTCAGTGGCAAATGAAGAACTGAGATTGATGGGCACAGTCAGGGAAACCATCACAGTGTCTGTGTGCTGTGTTATCTTGGGGATAAAACAATTCCCAAAGGCAAAATTAGAGAAGTTAACACCCTTGGAAGAGAATTCAGGCTATTTTAACACATGTGGAAAGATCTCTAAGGATGCAGATTCCCTAAAATACTTTAAAAAGCTTTAAAGCATCTCCATTTATTTATAGAGAATTTCACAAAGTCAGCTGCTAAAAGGCAGTGAAATCTGTGCTGTGGAGTCCTTTTAGAAACAGGCATTTCTCGGGATCAGGGTTCTGACTGATGTGAGGCTGAACTCCACGCTCATATGTAAATATTTTCTATGGCTTAAAGCACTGACTGCAGGGGCAGCCCTGGGCAGACACTAATGTGCAGTTGTGTAGGTAACTGGAAAGCAAGAGCAAGCCAATATGTGCCACGCTTTGGAAAGACATTGCTGGGTCCTACTCTTAGGAAAAATATCCCCTTGTGTTTTTAGGACCACAGTCTCCTTGTCTGACCATAAATAATTTCCAGCTCTGGGAACAGATGGGATTCTGTCTCCTGCTCTTCACAGAAGTTTGTTTGACTGTTAGGAAGATTTCAGGAGACATGTATTACTGATACAAAAAAAATGAGAGTCCTCCCATCACCGCCTGTGCTGGATCCAACTTGTGTTTTAAAGGAAAGCTGAGATTGCTATCAAATAATCTGGTTTAATGGGCTGGGGCTCAAAGGGAAACATGAACAAAATGAAATTGGAAGAAAGATTATGATTCTTCATAATAACCACTTCTTTTTACATTTTTTCACATAATTTACCACTTTTTTACATCAAACGTGATTAAAGGAAGTTTCCTCATAAATTAAAGGCAGCCTTAGAGCTGTTTGTAGCTTGTGTGAGGGACAAAGCAGCACTCAGAAGTCTTCTGGATGACTTTGAAGGGGCTGATCCTTTTTTCACCCAAGTTCAGTAAGCAAGGCAGCATCTATGTAAGTGGGATCTTCAAGGATTTTAAAGAAATGTTTAATGTGAGGTTGAATGGGGCTTGGAGCAACTGGATGTAGGTGAAGTTGTTGGATGGTTTTCCAACCCTGACCATCCTGTGATTCTATGAATAGGGTTTTGTGATAGCCCAGTTTAGAGGTCACTAATATGTGGCTAAATGAAACAAAATTCTTAATGGACAGCAGGAATTGCATGAGTAAATTCCAACTGTGCAGCTCATTTTATTTTCAGAAAATTCCATGAACAGCAAGTAATTAATCCTCAAAGAACCTTGAAGCAGACAGCTGGAAAGGACAGTTAGGCAGACATGCCAGTGAATATTTAATTTCTTCTTCTTCTTCTTCTTCTTCCTTTTGGTTTGGGTTTTTTCTTCATGGTCTGTTTTTCTGGAGTAATTCCACAGGTGGACTGATTGGTATCAGCTCGTTAGGAGAGGAAACAACTGTGGCGTGATAGATAAGACACATTTTCAAAAAATAATCCTAGAGATGATGTAATACTGCAAGCAGAAGTCACTTATTTTGGTAGCACATTGCAGAGAACAAATGGAACAGCAAAATGTAGAGTGACACAGAGGCTCAGGGGACCTGCTTTGAGGCTCCTGCTTTATCTCTAACTACAAAGGCAAGATTGTCCCTTCTGTGCAGCAAGGATGTGTCAGAGGAGAACAGCCACATTAAAATCTCTCAGTCTCGAGCTTGTCTGCTCCTGTTTGCAGCCTCACAGCACTCATGCCAGGCTGAGGTGCAAAGCTCAGCACCTGGTGCTCAGATCCACCAGGTAATTCTTTTCTGGGCAATATGAGGCTGGATCTTGGCATTCTATATCCCCACCTGTGTCCAGGCACACGCCTTGAGTCCAGCCTGATGGATTTCCCACCCTGAATTGTGCCCTGGCCATCTTCCAGCAAGGCCATTTGGGACTATGGTGGTGTTAAATCCAGTTCCCTTGCAGGGTCAGGATTGATCAACACAAAGCTTATTTTTGGCAGCACAAAGAAATGTGTTTATTGGCCAAGTCCTGTACCAGTAGGAGATGTGAGTAAATCTCCCTTTGCCTTCACAAAGGTCAGCTTTTCAAATTACCCTTATCCATGTACTGCACCAGGCCATGAGAAAAGGTGTTGAAAAAACACCTTTGTCACACTGAAGAGAGGGAGGGCTGTGGTTAATGCAGCACCTTTCAGAAGCAATTCTTCAGGGCCCTCTCATTCCACTTGAGCCAGGATTCAACTCATACCCCAGCTTAAGAAGGAATCCTGCCTATTTCTGCTGGTTTTGCTTCAGCAGAAATGTGAAACCAATATGCTGGCTGGATTTCAACTTGGATAATTATGTTTTGCTCCCATAAATTATTTTATTAGTTTCAAAGAGGGCAAATTACTCTCTCCTAACTCTTCCAAAGCTATTTGGTAGCATTAGTAGGAAAGATGAAATTGGCCAACCCACCAGAGAGGTGGCTGTGTTTTCATGGGTGATGAAATTCCTCTTGTAGAGAATGTGTTTTGTGCAGGGAACTTTAGTCCATGTCCAGCCTACATGAAAGATAGAGAGCTATTAGCTCCTTTCTGAAGCCTCGCTGCTCTCAGCCTGTGATGTATCTCCCTCAGCCTGACTCTCATGTATCAGCCTGGCTCTCTGACAGCTCTTCTGGGATGGCTTAATAAAGCCCTATTAAATCCTCATTTTCCCATTGTAAGCTGGCTGGATTTTGCCTTTTTTTTCCTCTAGCACCAGCCCCCTTCCTTCAGGATCCACTCTGTCAGCTGGGCATTGTTTCTTATTATCACTCAGGCTAACTGCAAGGCTGCTTGGCTCTGCGCCCATCACATCTGAAGGAGCTGGGATTTTCCAGACAGGATAAAATTTTCCAGACAGGATAAAAATATTCTTGGTGACTGAAGCACCCCGTTCTGCATCCCAGTGTCACACAATCTAGCCTTGCCACTGCCTGGCACAAACTGCAGGTCCCAAATTATTCCCAACTGCTTTGAATGATCCTTCTAGAGCCTGCTGTGAGAAACATGCTTTAACTTATCTTCAGCCTTCTGTCTTTCTGAGGCAAGCTGGTTTTCCCCTCTGAACCACATCCAGTATTCTTACATTATATCTTGGGCATTAAATCCATCACAGGTTTCATCTTTCTTATTCTTTCCCGCCCTTCTTAAATTTCTTCAGTGTTCTCATCCATCACATCACTCATTCCAGCCTTGATATTTCCATTGTCATCACTTTGGGTGTCAGTCTCAGGCCTGAGACATCCTATTTTTTCTCATCTTTTAAGTAAGTGACCCAAAATGACATCCAGTCTGAATCAGGGAATCAGCAGCATTATCTTTATGATTATTCATTAAACAGAAGTTTTAGGACAGCTAATGCATATGCATAAACTTATTATTCACGAAGTCTGATGGTTCAAACATTCATTCTGTGAATTGTTACTGCAAGGAAAAATTTCTCCAGTGTTTGAGGAACACAGCAAAAGACATGAAGGATGGGAAGGTTTTGAAGTGCAATGGGCAAGATTTTCTTGCAAAACTCATGATATTTGGAGGTGTAGAGCTCATTTATTTGGTCAGTCCTGGTGTTTTACAAAGGTTTATGCACATCTAATCTGAATATTGCCAGTGCTCCCACAGATTGTGACATGCAGGAGGAAAAGATTGGCCTAAACCACTGCATGCGCTGGACTTTCTTTGGGCAGGATTTGTAGGTAGTTCTACCCATCAGCTGTGAACTTACCTCATCTTGGCTGCTGAAAGGATTATTATTTTTTAAATCTTGGATTTTTCAATTTCTGGAGGTTGCAGTAGTTTTAATGGATTTGGGGTTTCTGATCTTGCACTGTTATTCAAACAGAGATGAAGAGCTCAATGCTGAAAAAAAAAAAAAAAAGGGAACAAATACATTCCCAGAATATCCTTACAAAAGAAATGACATTAAAAAATGTATCAAAATTTTCCATTAAAAAAACCCTTCTTGTATCATGAACTCCATTTCAAAAGCTGTGGATGTTGAATATTTTGGACAGTGGAAGATCTTCCTCACCAGTCACTTTTTATCTGCTGCTAATGCACACAGCATTTGCCTTTCCTTCTTTTGGATATCCTTTTACGTTTATTTTCTCACTAAATACTTAAATATCTTTCTTTCATCACTTTGTACATCTATTCTCCCTCAGTCCTCTCATGGGCAAAGTGTATTTAAGTTATAACGTGATTTGAACAAACACCAGGATGTAAGGAGAAACAGGGGTACTGGACATGAGCATGAACAGAAATTCAAGACATTTGCCCCTGTCTTAGGTTGTAATGCAAGATGTAACCAAAGGTATGTATTCTATCACCAGCTGTTCAAACCAGGTGGGGCAGTGTTCTTATCTCTTCCACCACCCATCCTCCCTCCAGGGGATATCTGCTGTTAATGGGCCATCGAGGCTCACTGCATCACTGATACAATTACATCATCCCACTGGGAGATGCTCCACCCAGGGGGAGGAGCCAAGCATTCCTACCTGGATAAAACCTGAGAGTCAGAACACCAGAACAGCCTGTTTGCACTGGATTCCCAGAGGAAGATCAGACTCATCTCACCACCACTGGACCCTTCTACAGGATCATCTCTGCTCCAACAGAACCACATTTGTCACTCCAGGAGGAGTTGACAGGACTGCTCCCAGCATCCTGACCAACAGAGTGTCAGGTTGTGTTCTGACTCTGGCAGTGGTTTGTTTACTTTTTTTTTCCTAATTCACTGAAGTAGTCTGATCACACCAAAGCTACCTGTGTTTCTTCAAAACCAAAATGTGCTTCCCACTGGTGCCGTCATTTTGCTGGGATGAGCAGAATAAAGGGAATCTGCACATTCTCCTCTGTGGAAAAGAGTTAGACAGACTGCCAGGAACTGGGATCTTGGAACCTGGGCAGCTGTGCTGTCAAATGCCTGGTAGGCTGGGAAATTTGGGGTTTAGTCAAAAGACTTGCAGTTCTGGTATGCCTCTCCTTTGAAAAAAGGCCAGATGAGCTCTTGTGGTGCTGAGAAGCTCTGAAACATCTGATCCTGAAGCACCCACACTCAGAGCTTCCTGAAAATCTGCCCAGCAGTCAAGGAGCCCAAGTTAACTACTATTTGTAGGCACAATTTCTTGGTCTTCTCTGAAAATAGATCCACTAACTGAAATTTCACTCTACAATTTCTAATGGAGAAACATTTTGCTCTGGGAACTCCTAATTTTAGTTACAGAGTCCCTCCAGAGCTTCAGGGCTGCTTTCCAAGTCAAAGCCTTCACATTGGGGTTGCAGGGAAACAGGAGGAATGTTAACTGCTTCTTTTTCATTGGGAAATTTCCCTTTATACATCACTGAAATACACCCACAGAGCTGGAGAGAAATGTTTTCTTCTTCCAAAAAATATGAAATTAAAATCCCGTAGCACATTGCAGAAGCAAATTTTGATATTACCTTTGAAACACTGGGATTCATATTTTCAGAAACCTTGTTTGGCTACCAGTTCCAACCTGAGGAAATGCTGAATGGACAAGAGCTCAGGTGTGTTGGAAAGGAGTGGTGGGGTGTGAGAGCAGTGGTGTGTGGAGTGTCAAGCCTGAGGACATGCAGCCAGACAATGTGACAACAGGGATTAGACTCCATAAAAATTTCAGCATTGTCCTTGAGAGGGAAGGATAACAGCATTGCGTAACAGCAGCATCATTTATTAAGTGTGTCTTGTAATTGGTTAGGAAGCCATTAATGACAACTTGCTTCCAACCCAAGCAGCTGGCTCTGGGACCCTCTAGGTAACAACAAATGAAAGAGCAGGATGAACAGGAATAATTCTAATACACAGTATAGCCAGTTGCTGTTCCAAATCCTAAGGTATTAACTTTTTATGTATATTTCTGTGATAAACCAATCGTGGCACCTTTTTTGTTTAAATATGTAACCACTGATTCTGGGAGTGGGGGGGGGGGGGGGAAAGAAAGAAGGTGGATTTAATTATTTGATTTTTATTTTTTTAATTTTATTTTATCAGTGCAGCACTAGTTTATTTTGCTGTAATTGCTCTCAGTCATGTCTAAAAAATCCCCTCAAGAATGCATTGTGTTCTTAAGAGCATCACTGGCATAATTCAGTGTAGCTGCACTTACTTTAGAAATGCTGCCATGATTTATTTGATTTGTAGCATTTGTATTTGTGGATCCAACCCTCCATCCTTGGGTGCTTGATATCAGCACAACCCACCATTGAACTTTACTAGAATGTTTCTGATCAATACAAAAAAATTGAAATATTTTTTCTTTTTTTTACCATGACAAGAATTTCTACTTCCCTTTTAAGATTCTAAGCCTGCAAAGTACTCAAACCCAACTTTCCTGCTATTTTCAAAGGCTTCTCATGGAGTTCAGTGGGAAACTGAGGCTCTTGACCTTCTGCAGGACAGGACCTCAGTGTTGGAAGGAAATTGCCTGGCATCTTGTACAACCTGCTAATGTGCTTGTGCATTCATGCACAGTAATTGATCTTACAAGCTTCTGAGTGTTCACTGGACTTGCCATTATACTATGAATATTTTATAGCTGCACCACTGTAATAACAGTAATTACATTTGCCCTTTTACAGAACCTTTTACATAAGGGTTTCAAGGTGGTTTATGGATGGTAATTAAGACCCATGGTCTTCTTGTGGAGTGAGAATTATTATTACCCTACTGCAAATGGGGAAGCTGAGGTACAGAAAACCTGAACTTGACCTTGTCCAAGGTCACCTCTCACATCACTGCCAGGATGAGGAGAAGAATTCAAAGATTCCTGCTCCAGGGTTGCTGTAGTTATTTAATTGACTTGGATTACACCTCTGACTGAAGAAAATCTTTTAAAGTTGAAGCTGTCAATATTTTCTTAGTATTTGGAATATTGCACATTGTACCTCTTCTGAAGAGCTGCTATACCATCACATTCTCACGAAAAACCCCAGGTGTCAGTAGGTACAAAAAACCCCCAGTGTCAGCCAAAGAGTAACCAATACCTAACCATAACAATTATCGGCGTGCAATTGCCAATCACATTGACTCATGACTGATTAGTAACACTGGGCCCCTGATCTTCTTGAGACACTCTTTGAACCTCAAGAAAACATTGGAAATTCTTGGTTCTTTGACAATGGAACTTTGCACCTTGGCTAGAGGAGCTTCGCAAAGTTTATAGGTATTGGTTGTTACAGTAGAATATTAGTGACAGTGCCTTGTGTACTTCACTGTGTGCAGCAAATGATGAATAAGACCACCAATGAAGCTTTTACAGTTCTAGAAAGAGGGAGAGATGTGAGAAATGGATTTGTACAGGATTCTCAAAGCCTGGCTGAAAGCTCACATAGTCTTATCCATCTGTATGCAAACCCCAGAATGGAGAAGACATTGTTGAGAGAGAAATTGAACTGGAAACAAGTTTCCAAAGATGTCTTGCAAACAGACCAGATATTTTTGAGAAATAGAACTGTGAAAGATGCATTGTAGCAATACCATGGGATAAAAGAGTAGATTATTTGTGTTAGAAGTATTAGCAGCATTGTGTGGCAAAAGCTAATAGGCTGGAAAACATTTATAAGATATTATAACAAAGAAATAGGTTGGCTTCTGAGAGACTGGTGTTGAGTTTTACATCTCTTGTGGTTCACCTTTCTACGAGATTGATAATGGAATAAAATCTTTAAAAACACCTCTCAACTCTCTGTAGAGTTGAGTTTTTCCAACACTCATCCTACAGAGATGCCAAGGGGGACCTGTCACTAAGGATCAACCCAGGTACCAACGCAAAACCAAAACCGTAAATGCCACCCTGAGCCTCCACAGCTGTGAACAAAGCCCATGGTTGAAAGGCACTTTCCTCTCAATTGCTTTGCTAATAGTGAAACAATGTCCCAAGGTAGGTTGTAAAGTCACCGCCTGTCATTGAGATGAATGGAAATGACTGGCTGTGATTGCTGCCTTGATAAACTTATTTACTACCAGAGCAGCAGCCCCTGGCTGATCTGTAAAAAGGGTGTAATTATTATACATTGATGGAAATTTATTGATGGAAAATGAGCCCATTTCCTGAGTGGTACCTTAGTGCACCTCAGTCTAAGTGGGGTTCAGGCTCACAGTCAGAACAGGGCAGAGCAGTGTTTGGGAAGGTAAAACTCCAGCACGAAATTCCCGAGCAGCGAGCCCGCACGCACAGCAGAAGGAAGCGGTGGTATTTTTATCTCAGTCGCAGCTCAGAGGGAACATGAAGCGTCTCCACTTTTCCAGCTTCAGATTTAATGTGACTGGAACCACGTGTGGGATTTCCCTGCAGCTGGGGAGCAGATGGTGCCAGGTTATGCAATGTGGGATGTGGGGACAGCGAGCCAATGCCCTGGCCTGCTGCTCCCCTGCCACTGAGCTGGTCTGGAAGAGGAGAACTCTCAGAAATCTGTATAAAAATAAAAAATATTCTCCAAGAATACAGAATCCTGGCTTCACAGAAGTAACCAGAAAATTATCACTTAATTCTGCCTGTTCAGAATGTCCTTCAGGGAGTTCAGAGATACCTTTGGCACTTAGGAAGACACTGTAATTACTGTAAATGATGTAAAATCCTTTAAGCTATGAAAGATTCGACCAGTCTGATCAATACCTTGCAATAACAAGGTTTAGCTTGGTAAGAACTGTTGTGCAGTAATAACATTGCTTATGATTTATTCTGTTAAGCTTCCAAGTTTTCAGTCCAAAAAACCTGTGTATTTGAATGAAGCAGTCATAGAGCAGTGCTGGTGGGTTGAGTCTTTTGGGGTTTATTACAAGGAAGCAATGTGCTCCTGGTCTGGCTGGAGGTTGAAATGGAATGAAGAGGGCGCCAGCACATCCAAGATAAACAGGGATGAAACAAGACCACCCTAACCAAAGAGAAATGCCTGGTGCAGACAACTAACATTGAGAAAAGAGTTATTCCCTTAGCACAAGTTTCCCATCCCTTTTTTTTTATTTTTTTCACTTTTCTTCCTTGGGGAATCTATGTGTGGATCCTACCCCAAAAAACAGTGGGTTTTCCTGTTCCTAGCGGGGCTGTATGAGCAGCTATCCTTTTACTTTTTAAAAGAGCATCATTCATGGGGAAAACTTTCAAAGGAAACTACTTGCTCTGTCTTTGGCTATAACTACTTATCTGAAATAAAACACTGGACACAGCAACATTCACTGAGTAATGTTCCACAGATTGCAGGCAGCAGCTTTCTACACTGGACGTTCTGAACAGAACTATATTTTAAGTTCAAGCTCTGATTTGCAAACACCTTAAAATGCCTGGAAATTTCACTGCTGCCTTTTACTTACTCATTTCAGCTCCTGTGCCTCAGCACCTCTCAGCTTTGATGCATTGAGAGTCATTAGCAAGTAAAGAACTTTGAATCTATGCTTCTGAGTTTATGTTTCTGAACACAAGCGAAAACTCATACCTATTAGTTATTTACTGAGCTAGAGACTGCTAAAATATATCTCAAGGAGCTTCACGGGTTTTTTCATTTCAGTTCATCTTACTGGGAGTTCTGTTAATGGAAGTTTCAGCAGGTGAGGAGATCTTTTATTTTTACATGCACTATATGCAGCTTAAATGCCATTTCATTAAAAGCTGTTTATGAACAAAACACTTGAAAGCAAATGTGAATGGCCAAAGCATTTTTCCCCATTGTCTGTGCTTAGGCTGTTCCCTGAAATCAACGATTTGATGGACTTTTGTTTTTCTTGCATTACAGGTTTTTATCCCATGCATGTAACAAATGAAAATCATGAATTGGAGTGGACGTGGCATTTTGAAAACCACAAAGCACTTGATTTATTCAAATTATGTTTACACAGGGATTATTTCACCCACCAGTGAAATGCAGCTGCCTCTGGCTTGGAAAACGTCAGTCTTTAAAAAGAAACATTGCTAAGTGAAAAGAACTTTATCTCATATAAAACTTGAGGAGGAATCTAGGCCTGCAGAATGTAATTACTCATTTGGATCTTAGCCCAGACACCAAAGCTATCATTGCCTCTTTAGCAAGAGGAACTTGGAATCTTAAGTGCTTGCACATAATGAAAGCCTTGATTCTGCAACCTTTCTAGAAAATAAAATTAGTATTAGTAGTATAATGCTTCCCAAATATTTAGATGTAATTGCTCTTACGATTTACACCACAATTTGAACAAGAGGCCTCCAGGCACTCTGTAAAAGTTGAGGTGGGTTTGATTTTCAGAACAGCTCTATTCACTACTTCTGGACCTCCATGTTTCAGAGCCTGAAAGATGTTGTCACAAAGCAAATAAGTGACTCTGTTCTGCATGCATGCAGAACTTCTCAGTGTTTTGAAAGGGAAGTTTCCTGCACAGATCGCTGGCAGACGCGGCTGCAGGGATGTGGCCACCAGGCCACTGTGACAGCAGGAGCTGCTGAGAAGGATTAGTTCACCTCCCAGCCTATTGACTGTGGGGCTTGCAGCAGCGCTTTTAGCACTGGTGTCAAAATCATGGATGAGTTTGTGATAAAACTTCCATGATTTTTAAAAGCAGTGAGATTCCAGAATGGGCACATCCATTTTCTCTGTGATGTCCAACATTGATGCAATCATTTCTATACACAACAAAACTGATGAGCGTGTTCCAGCAATGGAGACGTTATCTTTTTCCTTCTGTATCCTTGGCATTTTCATCAGTCTCCCCAAAGGATTCTCTGTCTTCCCTTCTGAGATTTTGAGCTATTGCCAGACTGTCGTCTGAAGATCTGTGTTATTTTAACGTTGTCTTGGTAAAATATCTGACCCAAAACTGGAGGAGAAGAGAAACATCATCCAAACGATACTAGAATCCATATTTTACATACTATGGTAGTTCCACAAAACTTATTGGAAAGATAGGAAGAGAGATTTATGGAGAAAAGAATGGAAGTTTATAAGGAATGACATATGAATGAAAAGAATAAGAGTGTGGATGTTTTAATTTTTTTCTTAAACAGGGAGTTTTGGTCTGTTTAAACTGACAAATTTTTTGGTCAGCATTACCTTACAAGATGTTAGAGAGTCTGTTGTGTGAAATCTCGGTAATAATAATTAAAATAAAAATAGTTCCCCACAGTTTATGAACATAGACTCATAGAATTAAGGAATCATAAAATTAAAGAATCATAAAATTAAAGAGCCATAAAATTAAAAGGGTCATGGGATGGTTTGTGTTGGAAGGGACCATAAAGACCATCTCACTTCAACCCAGTCATGGACAACTGGCTCTAGGTGACCTTGCCTGAGCAGGGAAGTTGGACAGAAAGACCTCCAAAGGACCCTTTCAAAGTCAGCCTTTCTCTGATTCTATGATGCAGTAATTCTATAAACTACATATGAGTTTAAATAACTTTTAGCCTTATGAAATTCAAGATCTTCAAAATAAGATTAGAGTCGTAAAAACATCTGGCTTTACAGATTCCTCCCATCTGTCAGAAGTACTAATTCTTCTAAATCTACCAGTTGGTCTGAAAATTCCCTTTTCAATCTTTCAAATGCTTTTTAACTTGATTTAAAATATCCTAAAGCAAAAGGGTTCCAACTATACATTGCCCCGGAGAAAGAAAATTGCAGGTTTCCTGCATCCTTCTGTTGGATTTCATGCTGCACATCAGAGAGGGGGCAAGAGGCAGAAACAGGTCAGTGTGTGGTGGAGCAGAGAGCAGCAGGTGAGAAAGGATGATAGAGGAGCCTGAGAAACTGCTGGCAATTGTGGTCCGGCCCTTCGAAAATTCCTGTCAAGAGGCAGAACTAGACACATGCTATTTTTCAGAAACCTGTGAGTCTCTCTTGGAAATGAGAGGAACTTGGGGTTTTTTTCCCCTCTGCTCTGTGTGCATTTGTGCCCACATTGCAGATGGAGAAAGGAGCTCTTTGTTTCCTTACAAATTGGTATTTGAAATCTTCTCGCCTTTTTAACAAACTCATTCATCTTCACAGCACCTTTGCTACCAGGCAATTTCTACAAATCAAGCTGAACATTCGATCTGTGTTGTTTTTAATGATCTTTCTTGCCAATATTTATAATGTGCCTTGAAAGCTGAGGCAGACCATGGGCTAGATATTTAATATTAATTAATGTGTCACTCCCCAGAACACACGCATGCTGAGGAAACGAGTAAACATGTTTAATTCTACCAGAGGGGTTGGAGACACTTGTAATTGCTAACTAATTTTAAAGGTGTCCTTTCCTCCCCTTCTTTGGAGATTCATTTCTTTGTGCTCTCCCCTGCTTTTTAATTGCTGCAATCTCACTTCGGCAACCTGAATTTCACCTCCCTTTTGCCCACACTCCCATTGCCTGTGACCCTTTAAAGGAAGATTAATAAAACTTTTTATAATTGCTATCAGTACCTATTTAGTAGCGCCCAATGGGGCAGATAGTTTTGGAAAGGAAAGAGAGGATTTTGGAGAAAAGGATCCCAAAAAATCATAGGATACAGAGGTGACTATAATTTCAAAAAAATTGTGTTATTTCTACACTGTGCTGTCATTCAAGAAAGGCCAAGAAATTCTGCCATTGATACATTGTGAGTCATGGTGAAGATAACAGATAGCATATAGAGATATTAACAACAGATCAGGCAAAAGAAACTCTATGAGACAGCTTTGGTCTGCCTGATAAGGAAACTGTAAAAGTATTATGGAGCCAAAGATGATCAGAAAACCAAAGTTCCCTTCCATTTTCTGTAATAGAACTTTAATCTTTCCTTCAGGACATCAGCAGCTTTGGGTCTGCTCTCTGTTCACACGAGATTTACTTTGCTCTCAGAGCAGGTAGGGTTGACTTGAAGTATGGTGGCTTTTATGCAGAGATATCCCAGGTGATAAATTAAATGGCCAGTGCAGGGGTGATTATGCATAGATTATCCCTGCCTCCTGTGTTTATTTTCTGTTTCCCTTTCCCAAAGCAAAATGTTGCACTACTGTGTGTCTTGGTGGAAATCAAAAAATTCAAGTAGAAGAAAGGTGAGGGACATTTTGTCCCCTCTCAGCAGCTTTTTGGAAGTGATGTTAGTTGGATTTGCTGCACCCTTGAATTGTCTCAAGCTCAGTTCTGGTGATTTTCCTATAAGAATGAAAAAAATTGTATACTGGAATTGTTAGTTTTTCTGTAAAATGTTATGTGAATGCCATTAGTCTGAATTAATTTCCTAATATAGATTGGTGTTTTTCTGCCTTTATCTTTTTTCAGTAGATTGTTATTCCCACGTAATCTTAAACATTTCCTAAAGCTCTTCCTTTAAGCTAAAATATCTCTCCCTATGTTTCTTCCTCTCTCCTTATTCCTTATGAAATTCCTTCCTTATCCTCTCAAGAGAAAGTTTGTATGTTTTAAGTGTCTAGTTCCCCCTTTCTGGATTAATGTGGGATAAGCCTAATCATAGCTGCTGTTGAGAATAGTGCAATGCCACTGATGGAATTAATGAGGAAGGAATGAAAATATACTTTCAAAGTCTGCCCAGCTCTGTCCTAGAGAGTCCTTCAGATGGGTGTGAACCGAATGCCCTGGGTTTAAGAGATATTAACAAATCCCAATAAACCCAACCAGATTTCACTGCGCTCTGCATTTCCTGAGCTCCCTCTTACCTCACCTCCAGCATATTGGTGACACGCCAGCAGATTGATCTGCAAAACTTCTGTCTTTATGACATTCTATAAACTACTTTATGGGACAAAAGACAGATATATCCCTGTCTTACAGAGCTTCCAAATTGCAGCTTAATTAAAGCGCTGGGAGACACAAAGGGAAGACAAGGGCACAAGATAAAAATCAGAGGGTTATATTCTTGCACAATAGATTCCCATTACCCTAAACAGAATCCTACCAGGGAATGGATGTCTCTCAGCAAGATATCTTTTATAGCACTGTAAATACACCAAGGAAATGCTTGAGTTTTCATTCTGTTGGACAGGGAGAAGGGAAGGTCAGTCAGAAAAGCAGAGGGAAGAGTCTTTAGGGAGTAAAAGGGCCCTTGGCACTGGGGGAGACTCAGTAGGCAGATTCCTGGCAAAAAGGCATCAAAGCTGTGTGGTGGCAGCTTTTTCACTGTGAGGCAGTGAAAAGGCAAGGGAAGAAATCTTGGGTGTGGCAGCAGAAGCACCAAGTCCCCTCCCCAGAGCTGAAGATTCTGCATTGCTGTCATGGGAAGCTGCTCCTTGTGTTGGATGAGTCCTGCTCTTTTTACCTTTCTTTAGGATTGGGAACTGGTGCAGACGCCATTATACAACAAGTACAGAGAGGAGAGAGAAGGGTGATAAGGTGGTAAAGGCATGTGTATGTCATTACACTTCGAAAATGTGATGCGGTGACATCCAAGCTGAAGGTTCTTGGAATCAATAGCAAGGAACAGGTTTGTTTCAGCCTGGCCTCAAACAGTTAAGAGAGATAGGAAACATGTCTGGGGAGATGGAAAAGCAGTACTTGGCTACTTTTTAGAGATGTGACTATGCTTAGGCAAATTTAAACTGCCAATAACTATTAAAGTTGTCAAGTTTGTCTATTCAGAATGACAGTGAAGGAAAGATAAATAGTCCTGTCTTAGGAAGAGGTAGAACAAACCATGGCCAGAAACAAGCCTGAATAATGATTTTGATCACAGAACCACAGAATACTGAGTTGGAAGGACCTCACAAAGATCATTGAGTCTGACTCTTGGTCCTGCAAAGGATAACCCCAGCAATCCCACCCTATGCCTGAGAGTGTTGTCCAAATGAGGTCCTTAAACTCCGTCAGGTTTGGTGCTGTGACTGCTGCCATGGTGTCTTGGGTTATGTAACCAAAAAAAAATGTTTATTCTACTTTTCCACCTGTTGAAACCAGTTGGGGAGGTGTTTTCTTTATCTCTTGCATATCCCATTCCTCATAACTCTGGGGGAGGAGGGGGTGTGTTCTGTTAATGGTAGCTGTTCAGACCAGTGGAGCAGTGTTCTTTATCTCTTCCACCACCCATCCTCCCTCCAGGGGATATCTGCTGTTAATGGGCCATCGAGGCTCACTGCATCACTGATACAATTACATCATCCCATTGGGAGATGCTCCACCCAGGGGGAGGAGCCCAGCATTGCTACCTGGATAAAAACCTGAGAGTCAGGAAAACCAGGTATTCTGTTTTCCACTGGATTCCCAGAGGAAGACCAGATCCATCTAACCACCTCTGCACCCTTCTACAGGATCATCTCTGCTCCAACAGAACCACGCCTGTCACTCCAGGAGGACTTGATTGGACTGTTCCCAATACCCTGACCAGGGTGTCCAGGTTGTATACTGACTCTGTCAAGGTTTCTAGGATTTTTGTTTGTTTGTTTGCTTGGGTTTTTTTGTGTACTACATTTGTATTCTTAATATTCCTGGTAAAGGATGGTTATACCTCTTCCCAAATCTTTGCCTAAAAGCCCCTAATTTCAAAATTATAATAATCTGAAGGGAGGGTTGCATTCTCCATTCCAAGGGAAACCAGCTTTCCCTGGCAGATACCTGCCTTCCCAAACCAAGACACGTGGGGAGCCTGTTCAGTGCCCAGCCATGCCCCAGATGAAGGACCTGGTTAAAGTGAAGGGATTGATTTAAAAAGAAGGAAAAGATGAGTCATGACTGATGTAAGGCAGGGTGTTTTAGAGCAATTAATTAATTAAGTGCAGATAGCTCTTCCCTGTGAGGGTGGGGAGGCCCTGGCACAGGGTGCCCAGAGAAGCTATGGCTGCCCCTGGATCCCTGAAAGTGTCCAAGGCCAGGTTGGATGGGGACAGTGGAAGGTGTAAATTGGAAATTTGGGTGGAAATTCTGGGACACTGACAGTTTGGATTCAACAGAGAGGATTTTATACCATGAAATATTAGAGAACTGAAGAAATTCAGTCTTTTCAGAGGGATGTCTCCTACAAAGACATCCTGAACAATTTTAAGATGCTGGTTTAATTCCTAGCCTCTTACAAGTAGCTGGAATACTCTTAGCCAAACTGAATTACGCAGCAATCCACTCCAAAAGCTGTTCAAACCAGTGTGTTTTATTGTGCAACTGAGATGCACTGAGAACCCAACTGGTGGCTGTCAGGGAGCTGGCAGTGAGTGATAATTCAGTGCTTTTAGTCACATCCACATTCACATTAATTGGAAGCTAACAGAGGGAAAAACAATACGAATAAAGCCAGAGGGTTTTTTTGCTGAATTTTATTGAACTAAAAATGGAACTATGAAATGAAGTTGGTCAGGGAATAAGATGTATGCTTGGGAAATTTTCGGCTTCAATATGAGGATAATTGAAAACTGCCAAAGTTTAACATTAGCCTATTAATAGTAGTTGAGCCTTAATATTAGAGCTACAGATGGGGAAAAATTAAAGGCTTTCCTCCTCCTTGTGGTATGTGTTGCACTGCAAGGAAAAGGAGAAAGTACCTAGAGCAACACATAATTAGTTAATACCAGAAATTATCCTTCTTTGTTAAAATCACCAGCTTGTGTTGAGATCCATAAGAGGCTGCCTCCTGGGCATTGTTCTTTAAGCACTGTTAATTGCAGCTAATGGTATTAATTGCCTTTTGCATTTGTCTGTCAAATGTGGAAAGAGCTATATATTGCACATGCAGTCTCTTCCTGATCTTCTTTTTCAGAAATAAGGTTAGGGAAGATTGAGTAGAGGAGGCTCAGAGACATCCCAGCCCCATGTGAGGAAAATCTCACAAATCTCCCCTAGGAAAACTGTAGCATTTGTGCTCAAACTTTGTAATAATTACAGGGTTTGGGTTTGATATTTTATGGAGGGATTTTTTTAATTGGATCAGAATTCAGCCTTAAGTCTTCATTAAAAAGACATTTACCCCCCACCACACTTAATTCTTCCACAGAGCTGCAGATTCTGCTGATTTGTCTTAGGGATAATCAAGAAGCAGATCTGCTCGTGGACAGCACTCATTTCACAAGGATCAAAACCCTGGCATGTGCTGCTGTGTGAGTGATGTTGAGTCTGTCCTACACAGCTAGGAGGGGAGCACAAGTTCCCCTGTTCAGCCCCAGAGGTATCCGCATGTGATCATCTACAGCCTCGTGCTGTGAGCCCTGCCTGTAGAACAAAGTCTGCCACAGGACTGTGTCTCCAAAATATCTATTATTATAGCTCAGGAATCTATAAATGCCAAAGCCACAAATCATATCCCATTATCTTTTTGCAACTGGGGCAAGAAAACCACTGTGATTTATCTGGGATCTATAAACACTGAGCCTAACAAAGATCTGCTGGAGACGTTCTGCTTCCAGTTGCTCCTTCCTGGACTGCACAGAGCACAGGGGGAGCATTGTAACCACATGGACAAAACCCCATAGGTTATTCCTCACTGCCCAATAGCTTGTGCTGGTCATTTATAAATACAAAGATTAATGGGTTTCATCTGGGCCTGAATAGGATACCCTACAAAAACCTCAGTGCTCTCAGGCACAGGGTGGGATTGCTGCTTTTTGGGGTTGTTTGGGTGTCTTGTGCAGGGCCAGGAGTTGGACTTGATGAACCTCATGTATCCCTTTCAGCTTCAGATATTCTGTGATTCCATGGGGATAATCAAGCTGCACTGGACCACACAGGGAGGAGAGGCAGAGCCTGCTCTTCTAAACCACCTTTTACTCCCATTTTTCCATGTGGGAGTTTGTCCATATAGACAGACAGACATCAGGAGAGCAGAGAGCAAATCTTGGGTTATCAAGATTATTGATTCCCATCACTTGCATTTGCACAGGACTTTTAAGTTAAAATTTCATAATTTAGGTGTTTAAATTTTCAAGTGTTAAAATTTTACGGATTTAACAAGTTTAGATCAAACTGTAGATTTCCTTTAAGTCATGCTACTTATGAGGGTGTTTGATGCCAAAATTGGAGCAACAATTAGTGATTTCCAAGACATTATTGGAACAGCTCAATTGGCAAAAATAGGGATTTGAGCACCTGCCTTATAAAATTAATGTCAGCTTAGAAATGAAGAATGTAGAAATATTTAGTGTCTGCCAAAAAATTTGGTCAAACATAACTCTGTAAGTCAGGGGCTTTACTTTCTGAAAAGTTTAGAACCTACTACAGTGTAATGCAACATTTAAAAAGCCACTGTGTTCTCAGGATTGTTGGTAATACCCTGTGGGACTCAAAACCCCCAGGGAGAAGCTGGTTTCTGTGCGACCATTTCAGTGCAAGGTTTCAGCTGAACCTGCCACAATGGAACACAGAAAGTCAGAGCAGTTTGTTCTCAGATCAGAGAGAAACAGAGATAGTGGAAACTCGAGCTGTGGTTATACAGATCTTTATCCAACAGCAGCACAACCTTTATCCAAGGGCAGCACAACCTGGAAATTAAAAACCTTCTCTCATTTGTTGCAGAACTGAGCCAGCTAGTGCTTCCTGCAGAAGGCCTGACATGAAAAATAATTTTAATAAGTACTAGAGATGTGTTTCAAGATTTTCTAAGGGAAACTCTAAGCCATTAAAAGTCTGCTACAGAAAAAGAAAGAAAGAGAGAGAGAGGGAAAAGGATGGAGAGAGAGAACTGGAAGGAGAGGATGGAGAAAGGAAGGAAGGGAGGAAGGAGGGAGGAAGGAGGGAGGAAGGAAGAGAGAGAGAAAGGAAATGAAAGGACGAGAGAGAGAGAGAGAAAGAGAAAGAGAGAGTGGGGAAGGAGGGAAGGAGGCAAGGAAAGAGGGAAGGAAGGAAGGAGGGAGGGAAGAAAAGCAAAGGAAAAGAAATGAAAGGAAAAAGGAAAGGAAAGGAAAAAGGAGAGAAGAAAGAGAAGAGAAGAGAAGAGAAGAGAAGAGAAGAGAAGAGAAGAGAAGAGAAGAGAAGAGAAGAGAAGAGAAGAGAAGAGAAGAGAAGAGAAGAGAAGAGAAGAGAAGAGAAGAGAAGAGAAGAGAAGAGAAGAGAAGAGAAGAGAAGAGAGAAGAGAAGAGAAGAGAAGAGAAGAGAAGAGTCAGCCTGAAGCAATGGGAGATAGGAAGATAAACTCAGAGGCAGATTGTTAAACTCATTTAGCAGCCAGGCAATGCTAAGATAGCAGCTCTCTGTTATCAATGAGAGTTGTGCTCCAGGCAGAATTTCCTTGGCGCATTATTGACCTTTAAAATTGCATCCCACTCCCAAATATTGCTCCATGCTGCTATCTTTTATTATACTTGGCTTTCTTACAGCATTTGTTTATCAGTCTGCTCTTCTGTGTTTACCTTCAGCCTTTCAGAAGCAATTACAGAGGATGGGCATAACTCAAAATAACAGGTACAGCACAGAGACAAGAGAGGATAACAAAGCTCAGAATGAAGGAAAAAATGGGGATAGGACTAGGGCTGGAAGAAGCAAACAGGAATAGAAGTGATATAGAGGAATCTTGTCACTTCTCATTAGGATTTGACAGCACTGCAGCATAAAATATGCACAAACTGGCCAGTCTGTCAGACCAGATGTCAGGTGCACAATCTGTAAAATAACACTGAGAGATGCTGGTTCCACAAGGTCAGAAATGACCTTCTGATAGACTCAGACCTCAGAGTTAACCTAAACCCCACTTTTAGCAGGTGAAGTTGCTGAAATGCTCTGTCTGAGTGCAAAGTGGAAGGGCCCAGAGATGGAACAAGGGATCGTCCTACTGCAGCCAAGCAGGGATTCCATGTGATTTCAGATGCCCCTGATAAATTGGTAGATCAGTCTTCCTTGCCTTCTAGGTCTTGGCTTGAATAGTACAGAAAATACAAATGGAATATAATTTCCCCCTGATGTGACTTTCTTCAAAGGATTTTCTTTCTGGAAGAGATCCCAGGACATGGCTCTCCCAATAAAAGCATCATTGCTCCTGCTCCTGTTAACATTAGAGGACAGATTTCTCCTAATCTTCATTCAGAGAGTGAAAAATTAATCTCTCTGTATGAACAGTTAAATCAATAGATCCATAAGTAACAACAAGTGGGAGACAACACTATGCTGTTTTCCAGGGACTTTTGAACTGTCTCATGAAATAGAAAAATACTCTAAAAAATAAAATAAGATTAAAAAAATTGAAACCTTGCAAAAAAATGTGGAATCATAGAATGGTTCTATTTCTCATGAAATAGAAAAATACTCTAAAAAATAAAATAAGATTAAAAAAATTGAAACCTTGCAAAAAAATGTGGAATCATAGAATGGTTCAGGTAGAAAAGTTCATCTGGTTTCACCTCCCAGCCTTGGGAAGTGACATACTCCACCAAACTGGATTCCTCCAAGTCCCATCCAACCTGACCTTGAACATTCCAAGGTGGTAAACTTGTCCTTGAGTCTTTGCCTTGATCATGTCAGCCTGCTGGTTTGTCAGGTCTCGTCTTGCTGTCACAGTGCACAGGGCTGACACATACACACTCAGTTTCTCCAGGCTCCTGTCAGGCAGGGCGGTGATGCTGGGAACACAGCAGAGGGATCTTCCCATACTCCTTTATTCATAATTAAAATTATGAGCAGCTTCAGATTGACAGCTGACCAAGCACCCAGCAAAGTCACCCAGGCAAAAGAACATGAGGTTGCTACAATGTCTTTAACTGGGAAATCAGCTTTGATTCCTGGAAACTCCATGGGAATCTGGATGATGTCATTTGTGAGCACTGATGGGCTCCATGTTGCTGTAATGAAGACAAAACCCAAGGAAAAAATTGCAATTGAACATAAGGGGCATCTAAACCCACAAATCTCCTACACATTTTCTACTTTGTGCTGTCTGCATCTCATGGTTCAGTCTGCTGGTGTTCCTCTGTCATGCAGGGGAAAAACTAGGCACAAGTTATATAAGGATTAGACGCTGCTTGGTTGAATCCCAGAGCCTTTTCCAGAGCCATCCTTTGATTTGTGGAGACCTATTAGCATAAGCCATCCTCTCCACCTGTGAAGATGAATGAAATAGCCCCTCTCCGTCTCACAAAAGTATTATAAACCCATTATAAAGATTACAGGGTGGTTGGAGACCAGGAAGATGTAAGAATTATTAGGAGATTATGATGTAGGAGTTGCACTGAGACCCCTGAGCTCATTTTCATGTAGGCCTACAGTTATTTGTCAACAGCTAATGATTTTTTTTACCTTCATCTGTACAAGTTAAATTCAAAGTTGTGGTGTAGAGCACATTTGCCAATATATCTCAGTCAGACCCATTCAAATCCTGGCTCATCCCAGCCCTGGAATTATGCTTTCCAGTGCATGTACTCAGACAGGGCAGATTCAGACGCAACAGGCTGGCCAAGGAAGTCGTATAATCACTGTTGCTGGAAATGTTCAAAAAAAGTGTAAAAGTGGCATTTGGGTGTTGGAGCGCCAGAGGCTGAAAATGTCAGGCTTTCTGTGCTAAAAGGTGCTGACCCTCAAGCAAGCATCACATTTGACTCAAGGCCATGGAACAGGCTCCCGAGACTGAGTGATAGCATTGGGATTTGGGGTGTGTACTTTGAATAGTATTGTGTGATCTCACAGGGTGAAAAACTTAAGTTAAGATTTTAGTATGTAGCAACACATGTGAGTCAAGATGGAGGATTTTGGGCATTGTAAAATTCCTTATTCTTCACCTTCCTCCTTCTTCATGGGCTGGGTGGTTTTCTGTAACTGGGTGAAAAAGGTCTGCATTGCAGGCCTTGGGTGGTCATTGTTGGGTCACAAGCATAAATAATATAGGTGTCACCTTGTTATTGGGTAATTATCGCTAAATAACCTTGGAAAGAGTAGAGGCACTCCATTTTACTTAATTTCTCTAATATGCCAGTTAAAGCACACGGCTCATGAGTCTGTAAATAGATAAGAAATAATGAACATCCGAGTCTGAATATGAACTGTGACTCCCATGTATTAATCCCAACCTTGGCGGGGAAAAAGATGCCAGAACATCATACTTGGGGACATGAATCAGTGGTGGCCTTGACAGTGCTGAGGGAATGTTGGACACAATGGTCTTTGAGGTCTTTTCCAGCATTTGTTATTCTATGATTCTATGAATAAGCTTCTTTTGGGAGAGGGAATATTTATTTTCATGAACTTGTAATCAGATTTTCTCTTGGATCAGCAGGGAGGCCACAGAGTATAATGGAAATATTTGCATAGACTTTAATAGGCTTTGTGCTGGATCCATAGCATTGTGAGATAACAGAGTGTATTATTACTTCTTCATCTAATAATCCCACACAGCAATGGCCTTACACATATCCTGTTGCTTTCCAAGGATAAAAATACCTACTTGATCAATTTTGCCTCCCTGTTATACATTATTCTGTCAATTATTCGACAATTTTGTTTTTCCAAATTATTCTGTCAATTATTCGACAATTTTGTTTTTTTCTATGATGACAGGCATCACAAACACCATTTCCATTTATTTTCAAATATCCGCGCAGAATTTCTGAAGAATCCAAATCCTCTTTATCACAGCAAACCACTGTGTAAAATACGTGTGTATTGGTGTTTATGTCTTCATGTGTCCTATCAGGAATTTTGGCTCATTTCCCTCTGATACCATCAATGTGTGTTTGTGTGGTTTAGGACTCCGAGAACTGCATTTTTCCATGGTTTCATTAACCATGTCAGACCTTCAGCTGAATGTAATTGCAAGTGCTAGTCTGAAGAAATTCATTTTGTGGCTATCATCATTAGCTGGAACTGCTGGGGGTTTAATTCTGCCCTGCAGAGGAAAACCACAGAGCAAAACACCAGAGTGGGAACAGCTATTGCTTTCTCATTTTGTAGCAGGAATTACTCATCAGATCATACTTTTTTTCCTGCTTTAAGCACATTTTCACTTAGTTCTCTGTGCAAGGGAATTAAAAATTCAAGGAAAGTGTATCTGAGTAATCCTTCACCCTGCAAAAATTTAAGCCCATCACTTAACTCTGGTGCAAGCAGTGAGGATAGTAGCAGGCTGGAAATTTACTTTAGACCTGTGAGTCTTTTGGCTCATTTCCTGGCCTGGATGGCTCCTAAACAGCCAGGTGCAAGGCAGCTGCTTTGGTTGGGGTCCAGGACAGAAGGAGCCTCACTGTGTTATAGATCCTCTCCAGAAAACCTCTTCTTTCTTCCCACATGGTCCAGCTCTCAAGCATGCTAAGTTCATATCTGCTGGTGAAAAGGGGTTTAAATTAACGTAGATAAGCAAAATGCCCTTCAGGCCAGACATCAACCCCAAAATAATAAGATTATCCAACCTGGCCTTGGACACTTCCTGGGATGAGACATCCACAAGTTCTCTGCGCAACCTGTGCTGAGGCCTCACCACTACCATCCCAGGGAGGAATTTCTTCCCATTAGCTAATTTAAATCTACCCTCTTTCAGATTAAAACCACTACATCTTGTCCTACAAGTACCAGATCTGGGTACTGGACAGGGTCATTGACACTTTCACTGAATCCTTGTGTTACCATAGAATTCTGGCAGATTTTCTGTGCTAGGAAACTTCAGAAAAAGCAGCCACTCATTCTTCAAGGCCTGGTAGGATGGGGCTTGGAGCAACCTAGGATAGTGGAAGGTGTCCCTGCCCATGGCAAGGCGGGGGTGGAATGAGATGATCTTGAGGTCCCTTCCAACCCAAACCATGATACTCTATGATTCCTTCTGGACCTTAAATTGTTTAGTGAAATTTGAGTTTTCTTTGGACCACAGGGCAGTTCAGCACTTAAAAAGACATTTTAACCCCTCAGGAAAATACACCCTGATAATTTTGGGCTCTTTACTCAATGAAGGCAAGGCTGAGTGAGAAGAATTACTGACATATCCTTTCTTACTCTGTTGTGTTTCTCTACTTGTACCCTGGTGGTTTGAGAGTGTTCTCAGGGGAGATGAAAGTTTGAGTCCCTTCAAGGAATAAATGAAACTGAACCTGGAGAACTGCTGCAGCAATTCAATTTTGGGTTCAAGGGGGTAATTTGTAGGGTTCTTTTTTTCTGCTCAAGTGCTTTGATCTGCTATTCACACTGCAAAACCCTGTGCAATTGTTCTCTGCTTTCCTGCTCCAGGAGAACAACTCCCAGGCCTGGATTCAGCACACACTCCTGGGGGTTTTGTGTAAATTACTCAGGCCCTCAGGCAGAGTCAGAAGAAGAATGTTGACAAGTAATTTGGGGGATTCAGATGAGAATTAAATGTGAAACAGGTACTGGAAAACTATGCCCTTCCCCTCCTGAGAAGTAATTTGCTCACAAACATGAACAGAGATTTGGGATATTTAGAAAATTTCAGATTAAAAAAATCCTAATGTCTGTGGGTTTGGGGTGTTTGTGACAGCTGAGGAATAGGACTTTTTTTCTACCCCTCACAATCATCCAGACCTCAATTTAATTTGTCTCCTTGTTTTGTCCTACACATGGCTGTGTTACAGGCTCCAGAATTCTGTGAAAGTCCCAAAGATGCACTGAAAGTGGTTCCCAAATCACAGAACTCGTTATTTCTCTATCTTTGCCTTAACAAAGAACCACCTTCCACCAGAAGGAATTTACAGGCCAACTTTCAAACTTTGACTGTGACCTTTATACAAAAAGGTGCAGAGAGAGTTTGTCTTTGAAATGGAACATAAAAGGTGGAGCAAGGGGCAAAAGGCCCTCAGACATTACCAGTGAACTGCAGCTGAAGATGGAAATGAAAGGAATGTCTTACAGAAGTATGAGATGTCTGAAGAGAGCAGAGTCCGATATAAACAGCTTTTCCAAGTGCACTCAATCCTCATTAACATGCTCTGGGGTTTGCTCCTCCCCTGTGACGGGTTTGAAAAGGATTTGAAAATTTCCTTTTGCTTCTAGCAGGTAGGCTTAATTCCCTATCTAAAGCTCACTGAAATAAAGGGGAAAAAAGACTCTCGTGAGGTTGGTGGACCTTGGCTCAGTCTCTCTGACATTTAGCTGAGGTAGCTGAAACTTGTTCCCCTCGAGCCATGCAGAGGTTGTGCGGAACTGAGCTTTCCCATATAATAGGCCATAGTTGAAAACAATAATGAAAAGGGAGGTCAGAAATTTGACTTCCTTGTTAGCTCTGTGTCCTGCTGCTCACACCTTCCCTCCCAGCACTGGGGTGGAGGAGAGAACTGGGAAGAAAGCGAAATTTGTGGGATGAGATAAAAATGGTATAACAGGACAGAAAAAGAAGGAGAAAATTAAAATAATAATAATATAATAGAACTAATAGTAATAAATCTAAACTAGCGATGCACAATGCAGTTCCTCACCACCCACAGACTGATGCTCAGCCAATTCCCAGCCAGAGGTCCCAGGCCAGCTTTCCCCAGTTTATAAAAACACCCCATGATGCCACGTGGTCTGGAATATCCCTTTGGATCAGCCTGCACTGGCTGTGTCCCCCTCCCAGCTCCTCGTGCCCCAGCCAGCTCTGGCAGGGCACTGGGAGAAGCTGAAAGTGTTTGACTCAGTGCAAGTGCTGCTCGACTGCAGCTAAAAGTCCATGTGTTGTCAAAATAATCCTGACACTGAATCCAAAACGCAGCACTGTGCCAGCTGCTGGGAGGACAATTAGTCAATACCCCAGCCAGGGCACACTGCAAAGTATCAAAATTTGGTAAACACTCTAGAAGACTTTGAGGCAAAATCACAAAATATTGGGGAATATGTAGAAGTGAAAGCCAAGTAATGAGAAACAATTTATGTTTTTTTCTTGTGGTTAAAAAAAAACTGAGAAAGAAAGGGGAAAAAGGGCAAATATTTGCTGCTCTGTTGCTGTAAATATCTGCTGTAGCAAAATAACATGGATGCAGAGCAAGTTGCACTGTAGGAGACCAGCATTTGGCCTGGCATAGCTCATCCGGGGCTCTGGAACAGCTCCACGGGCTGTGAAGTTTGTGATACACATCAGAGCAAGGGGCTTCAAAAATGGGTTCTCAAAAAGCAGCATCCTGAGCTAAAAACCCATCAGATTCTGCCTGGAGGAAAAATGTAGAAGGCAACAGTTTATGTTTCCCCCCATTCATCAGAGTATATTTTTTGTAGGGAATCATCCCTATTTAGGATGACAAACATTATTTGTTCTCTCAAAAGTAGGAACTTTCTTTGCAGAGCTTGGAAGAGCGTTATTCCAGTTTTCCACTGCACAGTACGTTGTTTCCACATTGTGTTTACAAGCCAGTTCTGTTATCAGAGCACCTGCAGGAAACAGAGCAGATCAAGTGCTTGTCTTTTCTCATCACCTGGACTCCAAACCCTTGTGCTCAAGAACAGAGTTGTATCCTGCAAGGTAAACGAACAGCTCCTCATTCATTGTGCTGGGAGTTTTTACTGTTCAGACACAAAATGGGTGTAGATTACCCAGAAAAGGTGAAAAAGGGAAACAATTGTGCTGTGAAGCCATTAGGATGGTTCCTCAAGAAGAGGGTTAGGGTTGAATTCAGGCTGGGGACAAAGATCCTGACCTCCTTTTCAAGGACTAGATCATGGAATAAAAGAATGGATCAGGTTTTTTAGCAACCTTAAATCTCATCCACTTGTATTCCCTCCCATGAGCCGGGACACCATCCACTATCCCAGAGTGCTCCAAGCCCCAAAGTCCAGCCTGGACACTTCCAGGATGCAGGGGCAGCCACAGCTTCTCTGGGCACCCTGTGCCAGGGCTTCCTCACCCTCACAGCAGATGCATTGTGTAAATGAAAATGTATAAAGTAAATGTCAAATGTATAATTAAATACAGATACGTATTATAAATAAACTTGCAATTGTTATAACCTGAAAAACAACTGCCAGAGCAAGATCACCCACTTTTCACACAGATTACATGGACTGTGGCTTTGGGTGGTGTTGCCTTTTTCTGCCTCTCTGGTCTCCCCTCATCTCTGAAGCCACAAGGCCAAATTCCCAATAATCTCCTCTTTTCTTCCTTTTCACCTAGTCTCAATGATTTGGGTTTGAGATTATGCAGGGTAGGACAGGACACTCAACTCATTCTCAGGCCCATGCCAAATGCTCCAGAGCAGGTGAAAGCAGGGAAGGTGTTGGAATTCTGGAAATTAGAATTTGGGGTTTTAGTATATAGTAATATATGTGAGTCAAGATGGAGGGCTTTGGGTATTGTCTGCATCCTTCTTCTTCACCTTCTTCTTCCTTCTTCATGGGGTTGGGGTGGTTTTCTGTAACTGGGTAAAAAAGGTCTGCATTACAGCCTTGGGTGGTCGTTATTGAGGTCAAAAGTATAAATAATGTAAGTCCAAATTTACCTTTGTTTTCTAGCTCACCAGTTAGAGTTCATGGCTCGCGAGTCTGTAAATAGATAAGAAATAGTAATATCCAAGTCTGAACACGACACCTACATTTCCTGTGTATTAATCCCCACCTCAGCAAACACAAAAAGAAGCCAGAACAGTCACAGGAAGGGTTTGCAGCATCCCAGGCATGGCAGAAAGCAAAGTTTTTTCCACCCCTGTGAGCTGCATGAGGCCCTTTTCCAGCCAGCCATGCTCTGTGTATCCCTCCCACTCCAATTCCCTGGGGAAGCTGGGCAGAGAGTGGGTAATCCACAGGGCTGGCAGGATTTACAGCTGAGTGAGCCTCCAGAGTTGAGCCATCCTGGGGCTGAAAGATGGATCAAGGGCTCACCTGTCAGCCTGGAGAGTCTGCGTGCTTGCAGGCAGCATTTCCTCACTAATGCTGCAACAACACTGCTCAGGAGGGCCTGTGTTGCACAAGGGAAATGATTTAAAAACCCCAGAAAAAATCAACAGCACTGATGGAGAAATTAACTCTGCCTTGCAATGGACCTGCAGGTTGACCTCTGCCTGCACCCCACCACACCCCACAATATTTGCTGTGCTCAGACCTCTGTTTCAGACATTTTCCACTGAAGGTTTCTGTAGGTTGTCTTTCCTGAGAGAGATAAACGTCTGTATCCTCAATTGCTTCCAAAGAACTCTTTCCAGATCATTATGCTAAAGATTGTCTTCCTGTGTGAAGTTAAAGGAAGGCTGTTACTACTACTTACAGAGGTTGCTCTACCTTGACAGCAATTGTGCTGGTGATTTTAACTCAAACAATTCACCTTTTCAACTTTTTATTGGTCTTTTTTAGTAGTTCTTCAGTACAATCTTGAGGATAAAATCGGGTTTTATGAACACTGGAATAGAAGAAATGGTGTTAAGTTTGAAAGCCCAATTTTCATTCCATCATCTCAGTTTAGGCCATGTAGCATCACCTTCACTGATGTAAAAGGCCAAGCTCCGAAACAGGAGAAACAGCAGAGCTGCTAAGGTGTTTCACACAAACCTGGCCAACCCTTACTACCAGATGAAAACCAGATGTTATTTTCCCACATCCAGACAACTTGAATTTCTCCCCTCTGCACAAGAAAAGCAAATATAAAGGTGACTTTCCCAGAGATGGACTAAGCCTTGTAAAGAAAACCATCGTCTCCCCATAATGCCATAACCAATTGAGCTCATTCTCTGTTCTGACCTTTTCCTGAAAGTCTAGGCCATGGAAATCAGATATTATATCCTGCAAGAAGCAGCTGGATCCTCTCCTGGATGACTTGTGGGTATTCTGACAAATCAGAGGATTAAGATAGCTGGTTTGTCAGTCTTATTATCTTGTTGGCACTCACAACACTAGAAAAATAGGAGAACCAAAGAAGAAATATTTTAGTTCTAAGCTCACAGGTGACAAGACAAAGGATTTCTGGACAGCACTAACTAAGGATCTAGAATGCAGGGAGGGAGCAACAGACTGCAGGACCAAGTGGTTATTTTATGCAAAAGGGAATGTTGTAGGTGCTGGAGACACAGGGAAGGAGCCACTAGAAACAACTGCAAGACTGAAAATAAAGGTACATCTTCTCTGTCAGGCATAAAGGCCACAGGCATCCAAAGAGAACACATTTCCCAATATATGGAGTCCAGCTCCCTCCTGATTTGTCCCTGCACTGCATCCCACACTGCGAGCCCATGGAACCTGTTTTGAATATACCAGTAGCCCTCTAAGCTGTTTGTGAGCTGAACACTGCTATTTGTCCCAGCTGTGCTAGGGTGATTTCTTCCTGTTATTTTTTATTGCAGAGCTAGAGGTACATAACAGCTGCTGTACCCAGCCTAATTTTAAGTATGTTGAACAACAGGATTTCTCTGTTCCTTGTGAGGATCTTCTGCAGTCTCACAGATCAATCTGCGTGGGAACATCTTTTTTGACTCCCTGCTTCCCTGGGTTCTCCTCATCACTTGTGAAATTCTGCACAGACCTTTTCATCAGGAGAATGACTGTTCCCAGGATAAATTTCATGTTCTACTCTTCACTCAGACTAGAGTTTATCTGTGCAACAGGGCATTTCACAGTTATAAAGTCAACATATTTTAAACCACCATGATATATTTATAGGCCTCCTTGCTATACATTGGCACTTTTCCTTGAAGGTTTCTTAAATTCTCCCTAGCCTGGTGGAGATTTACAACAAGTTCACAGATCTCCTAACCTCATTTTATTTATAAATTCAGACATCAAAACCCCACTGCCATGAGGGGAAGTGGTTTGAGGAAATTCATCGCGAGAATCTTATTTTGGTGTGTAAGTTCTGTTTTGTTCTGGTTTGTCAGCCTCCCCTTCAAGGTATCCTTAGCAGAAGCTTTCTGTGTGTAAATTGGTGATGAAGGTAGTCAATTAAGATCCCTGAAAAGTGTTTCTTTATTGACTAACAGCCTGCAGAATTGCGTGTTTCTCCCTTCCTGAGAGGTAAGGCTCTTCATCATGATTAATTACTGTCAAATCTCCATGGGTTTGTAACAGCAAGATGCAAGATATCTACCATAAATCACCAATAAAGTATTTATTAGAGAAAATAACAAGAGGAACATTTCAACTGTCCTGATGAATTACATGCAGGTCTATCTGGCTCAAGTTCCTTCTCTGAGCAGTAATAGAACTCTATTTCTTTTCCCTTTTTGTCCCTTTTTTTCCCCTCCCTGGAATATTTCACAGCATATCTGTTGAAAAAGGGTTCTTACCTTGTTCCATTCTTCTACATCTTCCTGTTGTGTCTGGAGCACTGCTTGAAATAATGTCAGGTTTAGATGTCTGCTATCAACAAAGCATGAAGGAAAACTTGGAAAGGATTTGGAAAGAACCTACAAGAGAGAAAAAAACAGAAACAAAAAACCAAGAACCAAAACCCAAAAACAACAAACAAACAAACAAACAAAAAACCAAACCAACCAAAACAACAAACAAAAAATTATTTTCAAAGGTCATGTAGAAAAGCTAAAAACCCCACAAGCTTATTCCTTGAATTTTACTGGCAGCTAAGAGTTCTGTAGTGTGGAAACAGTGACAAGTGATAAAGTCAAACTTTGTATCTATAGGTGAATTGTGAGAAATCATGTCTATTTTTTTTCTCTTTAATTATTAAACACAGAACACTCAGCTTTAAATTGGAGCCTTTCAGCCACTGGTGGGTATTTTCTATAGAGCATAGGGAGCAGCTCGACCTAACTGGAAATTTACTACTGCATTTTCTATTTCTCTCAAAAAACACATGATATAGAATCAATCCTCTTTCCACCTTTTAACTGAGGGACATCTTCACTTACCTATGAGCGAAGGAGGCCAATTAAAAGCAGACAGTTTGAGGAAAAAAGCCAGGTCCTGATTGAAACGGTGCAGCAACAATTCATTTTATGGGAAGGAGACTACTTTAGTGGGGTGGCAGTTGGGTGTCTGTCCTTAATCCCTTTCTCTTCAGCCCTGAATGGCCATGAAGCAGGAAACACTGCTAATGTTGATGTCCTGGGTTGTAGTATAGGATGTGCACGAAAGTACCCTATCACCATCTTCATGAACTGATGAATCCAATTGTTGGAGCAGTGTCTTCCCAGGCCCCTCTCCCTCTGGGGTGCCTTCAGTTAATGGCCCATCAATGCCTTGTGAATGACTCATAGATAACTCCCTCCGGGAGTTATCTCTCTTCAATGGGCCATCAAGGAGCCCCTGAATGACTCATCATCCTGCTGTGAGATGCTCCCGCCCAGGGGGAGGAGCCCTGCATTCTCACCTGTATAGAAACTGGGATTTGGGCAGTACAAGCAGCTCTTACCCACTGGATTCCCAGAGGACCAGAGCTACCAGACCTTTCTACGAGATCACTGCTTCAGGAAGACCATCTCACCTGGACTGCTTCCATCACCCTGATCAGGTTGTATTCTGACTCTTTCCGTGGTTTTTTTGTATTATTGCGTTTATTTTATTTTATCTTTTTTTCCCCCTTTTTGTCCCATTAAATTTTATTTCTGACTTGGAGTCTCTCACTCATTTTACTTTCAAACCACTAGAGTTGATGAGGGAAATCTGCTCCACAAGGCTACCCAGAAAGGCACAGCTCCACAAAACCCTTTGCCAAGAAAATAGGTACTCAGAACCCCTAAAGATTGATTATTTAAGTACAAAAGCAACAGCGGTGGAGATCATTGACTGGTTTCCCAATAGAATAAAACATTTAGATGTTTGTAGAAGATAAGTATCTCATTTTCTGTGCTCTGCCACCAAGGATACCCCCATGGAGAGAAACATCTTTGAATCCAGACTTCATAAAGAAGATCAGCAGGTTCCACGTGAGAACCAGACAGTGCTTATGTTTATTCCCTGACGAACAACTTATCCCGCTGGTGAGAATTAAAAAATCACCAGGGTTTTAACAGCACACCCTTGTGCCAGGTTCCAGCTCCAATTCCAAGGTGCAAGAAATAATCCTGGTGTTCCAGGCCCCATTGCAAGGGATCTGCAACACTGGGAAAAAAGAGTTTTGCAGCATTTTGGACTGCAAGATTTGCACTCTTATAGCCAGCAGAGGGAACTTCACTCTCATCAGGAACAAGTGGAAATTTGCATTTCTTTGTGCCCTCTGTTTAGCTGGAACAAGGGCAATCCTGAGGAAAAGAGGTGAGTATTGGAAATGGTAATTATTTTAGGACAAGGGAGGAAACCATAACATGGGAGGAATGGGAGAGGTGAAATGGCAGAGAAAGGTATTACAATGAAGACCAGAAACATGACATTGAGAATTCTAGACAATTTATTCTTTCTTTTAATTGGATCTTGTAATTTACTCTTTATCTAATATTACATAACTGTTGCAAACATTTGGAGAAGCAATTATTTGCAGACAATCCAAACCAAAGGAATGTGCTACTGCTATTTTCTTTCCTAAACAAGAGAATATTTTCCTGATTCCTGTTAGAAATTAATTTTTTTTTCTGCTTTTATACAGGACCATAGTTCATTCCTGTTAAACGAAGGAGTGTCTTCCTTCCTGGGAGGTGTTGACCAGCTCTAGAAACAATGGGAAACATTTGCTTCTGTATGAATGAAAAGTTATCATGAATTTTCTAGGCTGATGGGTTTGCAAATATGAAACACACGTTATGTCAAAACAGAGGAGATGTAGTTGTAATCACTCTGATGTGTGACACACAATTAACAATGTTTGCAAATTTGCATTATGAATAAAACTCCAATTGAAACGGATATTCAGCAGGCAGTGATGAGGTTCTGAGGACACAGCCAAGGTGTGTTCATACAACATAAATCAATGAAGCATATGTGCTGAACAAACACATGAGCAGGGATAACACATTTCTTAATGAAAGAGTCAGAAGAATCCTGGCATGTCGAACACTTCCATCATCAGCGTCTGTGTGCTTCTGAAAGGACCAAAGCCTGGCAGCAGGACCCCGTGTTGGATCACCTTGAGGGGCAGCAAACATTGCTCTGCTCGGGTGAGTTATGAAAAACATGCACAGGTTCTCATCACTCTCCCCAGCCAGCAATCCTCAGCCATCCCTCACTGTTTATCAAATCATTCTGCTTGGATATGAGCATGAAGAAGGGATAAGAGCCCAGCTGACATTTCAGTGTGCTGGAAAACGTTGGTAGATTTTTTTTCTTCCTCTTCCCTTTTTCTAATTGGTGACCCTCCAATGTTTTTCCCTGCAATATTTCATCCAGACAGGTTTGGCTTTATTGCAGCCTCAGGCATCCATGCATGCAGGTGCTCCTAAGTAATCCTTGCAAGTACCAAGCATGAGCATTAAGGTTTTGCCTCAGGCAAATTTGAAGAATATTTGAATTGGGCAAGAAACAGGTATTTTTGTGAACACAGTAATATAAAATATCCATAAACTATGAATGATGAAAAGGTGCTGGAGCACTCTGGGTGCAGGTTTTTCCAACCCAAGTCTACAAATGAGGTACCTAAAATTTTTCTAGGAAAAAAAAAAAAAAGAAGGCTAAACAGACCTTTGCCAGTTTGAAATGTGTTTCAGAGGAGATTGGTAAAGAGAGAGAAAAAAAAAAAAAAAAAAGTGAGCCAAAAATGGTAATTGCAGGAAAAACAGCAAAACCCAGCGTCTATGAAAATTGCCTTGCAGGTTAGCACAGGAATCGATTGTTAACACCTGCCCAGGCACATATTGATAAATTGGAGGTAGAGGATAAATTTGAGATAAAGACAAAGAGAAAAATTATTAGTAGGAAGAAGAGACTGACTGCTGAGAGAAGAGCAGAACTAATGAGGTAGAGCTTGGCTAAAGGAGAGCTCAGAAAAGGGCATAAATCTACCTGTGTGTAAGCTGATACCAAACCAATACCAAAACCAGGGTTTTTTGAGTCAGACCATAGCAAAACTGGGTGATCTGTGAAAGAAAATGTGGAAAAATGTAGAAAATGCATGTAGAGAGTGGAAATGAAGATTCTCATCAATTTTTATTGACTCTGATCTGTATCAGACCCCTTGCTCCAAACCACTGCGTTTGAAACCTCTCAGTTCACTGTTTTTAAAATGCCATGTTTTGACTTTATTATATTTCAAATGAGGCTTTAGGATTTCATGTAGTTCATTTTGCTTTCACAAAACACTTTTGTGTTTTTGAACTGTTTTGTTTGACCTGAAAAATGTCAGGAAGAATGGCTTTTTCACATGGTGACAAAAACCAAATGTATTTCCTTTCCAATCAACCTTGAATAATTCCCCTCCCCTCAGTTTGGCAACAAAACAAAACAAAAAATCAATTATTCACAGAGTTCTACTCCTGAGGGCACAATTAAGAATAACTGGAAGAAATTAAGCAAGAGAAAATGTCGGCTTCAATAGTAGGGTGAACTTTTCTCCTAGTGACAAACATGGGCTTGATCCTGAAAGTCACTGAGTGCTGCTGGTGAGATGTTCAGTCTTGTCGCAGCATCCCATGGGAGATGCCAGCAGCATCGGGGCACTATTAAATACCCTGAGAGCACAGCTTAGAATCACATTGGTCATAACTGCTTGGAAACTTTCTTGGGGTGATCAGGCATCTAGGTTGTCCAAAAGGGAGGTGACAACCCCAAATCATCTCACCTTCTGCCTCTTTCTTGTACCATTCCTTTGAACAGCTTTTAACACTACTTATATCCATTTAACACTACTTATGCAGGGCTCCCGTTTTTTCAGAATCATTGTAACAAGTCAGGCAGAATTTTTGGAGTTCCAGGATAGGTGTAAAAGAATATTTGCATTTAAGAAGCTTCAGGCAGGGAGGGGTGGGGCCAGACAGCAATTAAGGCATAGAACCATGGTATAGCATATATGTCTAACAGCAGTACTATATATCACACATAACTGTAATCAATCTGTCTAATTCCAGCCATTGGGGATTAGTAGTATTGCAACTATTCCTTTCCTTTGGGGGTGCAACTAGGTGAACTTTGAGGAGTTTTCCAGCCCAAAGAATTCCATTATGCCATGACACGCTGACCTCCACATGTCATGTTACCTGAGTTTTACTCAGGTAATCCTTCCCTTCCCCTTTCCTTTTTCATTCTTCCCCTATCTAAAATCCACCCCTGTGCAGTTATACTGAAAGATAAGGGACTATCCTTATAAAAATTTCCATGCTAAGTGTGTGATTTTCTGATAAAACATCTTGAGTTTTGCAGACCCTCTGACTGTTGTTCCTTTTCAACCATGGGCATTTGCAAATGTTGGCTGCTCCGCTCTCCTTAGGGGTGGGGTGGCACAGGAGGGTGCATTGGTATTTTGTAGTGTTTTATTTTTAGCTGGAGAGTTGTGCAATACGAAGGTGAGCATTTTAGGAAAGACTGCTGTGTTTAGCACTAGGTTTTCCAGCCAAAACAGTAATATGAAGAACAAAATTGAGGTTCTTTTATAAGGCCCATTTTCCAGACACAGTTTTGATTGGCATTAATTATATTTTACAGCCTTTACCAAGGGAATCTCATATAGGTTTTCCCTATATTATTTTGCATGGGAGTGATGGATGCAGGGTATCCAGCCTCACTCAATATTATCTCTCATATGTCCCTCCATCTTCTGGAATTTCAGTGCAGTGAAATGATTTATTAACATTCACAGCAACTTATCAGCTGCTTCTCTGCCAGATCCATCAGTGTCTCCTGAAAGTTGTCTGAACTGGTTGATCATGAAAAGAGGAGACCTTGTTAGGTTTGGTTCTTTATTCCTTGATTTACTAAACTTATAAACAGTGCTGTCATCACTAAAAGTACAGAATATCTTCTCATAATTTTCCAGGATGGAAGTATTTCGGGGAGAACTCTTGATACTCTGTGATATTGTTCATAATGGTTAACCCTGTCTCCTGCAAAGGTTTCTACTACTACTAAGAATTCTTTTGCTTTAAATATATTTTACATTTTCTGTGAAACTGTTTACAATGGCTTTTACCCTCATGTCATCAGCTTGTCTTGTCAGTTAATCTCAGAATTTTTTGGTCATAGAAGTTGCCCTTTATTTTCATTTCTTAAAATTTTAGGGTTTCCTCATTTTTATTTTGGCTTGGGTGTTTTTTTTCAGTTTCTGCTTTTCTTTCTCTCACTTAGATGAGTCTTCAGTCTATTCTTATTTGATCTTGACATGGTGGGTTTTTTGACTTTGAATCTATATGCTAAAATAAAATCTGATGTTTTTTTCCATCCCTATTTTTTATTCCTGCCTCTGTTGGTTCATCATTTTCTTCAGCATTGGGAAATCGCCCTGTTGAATGACTAAGTGAAAATATTGCTGCTTAGGCCTGTCCTCTATTTATCCTGCATATAGATCAGGTTGTGACCGCTGATGCCTTAGCAACAATCATTTCCTAGTCCAGTGATTAATTCATTTTTAGTCATCATACCCAGATCCCCAAGAGAGTTATCTTGCATTCTGTGTGGCACATTTTCTTTGAAAATTAGGATATTCTGGTGGAAGCAGGCTGGTTGATATTAAATTAACAGCAGAGGAGCAGACACCGAGAAACTCACTATATGCTTAAATGAGCACTTCACAGAGAAAAGTAAAAATGGGGAGAAATGGGAAGGTTTGAAGCTCTCACAAAAGGCTTAGAATGGAGGCCAAGCAACCCAGTAGAAATACAGTAAAAATAAATCAAATCTTCTTCTCAACTGGCCCACACATCAGTTCAGGGAGCTGCAGGAAAATACTTTGGCAAGTGAGATGTATTTAATAAGATGGTCCCAAAACATCTGGAAAGCCTTTTCAGTTCAGCAAGCTGTTGGGACATGGATGTGTATTTATTTGATCAGCCTCTAAGTGTTTCCAAAGAGCAAACATTTAAGAGTCCATTCTAAGACAAAATCCATCTGTTTCCCCAACAGTTTTAAAAAACAGTTTACTTTCTCTAAAATTAACTTGTCTGACACATTGTCATGCTTGGTTACCACGGCGACAGCAGCAACAACCATGCCACGGGATATTAATTTTATCTGAATTTTTACCACCTAACTTTTCACTTGAATGTGTGTATGCAATACAGAGTTCTGCACCAAGCTCCCAGCCAGCTGAAAATGCCCTTTCTTTTCGATGACAGCTCTCTATGCAAACACCCATACTGATATTTCAACCCAGAGATTTACTTTTTTATCTAGATGCAACCAGCAGTGTTCTTAGTTCTCTATAAACAAAATGTGCCAATGTCGTTCCTGCTGAACCCCCAGATTCACTGGGTTTCACACCATGGTCCTGACACCCCCACAGCACTTTGAGCAAGAGCCTGAGGAGGTGGGGAAATATTTTTGTGTCACCAGAGCAGCACAGATTGGAGCTAAGGGCATTTTTAGCAGTGTTTTCCCATTTCCTGCTTTGGAAAAAAATGGAATGAGTTCTAATGGGGTCCGATTTATAACATGGGCTTTACCATTGTAACATCACTGATGTAACAGTGCACGGAAACTGTGGAATTCAACAACCTGCCTTAAAAATACGTATGAGATCTTTCCTTGTCTTCCCTTCCCCCATAATTTCACCATCTGCCATCCACATCCCCAGCAGAGCAAACCCATGATCTTCTTCGGGTCATTTTATGAAGCTGGGGATTGCAAGGCAGGCAAAACAAGGAAAAAAAAAAATCTGCCATCATTCGTAAAGCCTTGTAAAGGTGAGCCTAAATTTTCATTTAAGATGACAGAGAAGTAAAGAGTACGTTCAGCTTTGGTCTTTCAAAGCTGTCTGTCTGTTGGATGGCCCTAGAAAGCCTCAACCTGCAAGAACTGGAGTTAAAAAGAAAAAAAACAATCAATAAGAACAAATTATGCTGGCAGCATCAGAATCGATAATTATTTGAAAGATCTCTTCCTTGCCCAGGAAACCAAAGGAAGAGAATGACTTGGGCAACCTTTCCACCACAGAAGAAGTGAGGAGAACTGGAAAAGCTCCTCAGATCACACAAAGCACTCTCCATCAAAACTTGGAGAGCCTGTCAGTGAAGTGCCAGGAAAAGCGGTTGTGAATTAATACCTTGGGCATAATTTCCAGAGTGATGTTAAATAAATGATATAATATCTTGCATATTCTAATTAATATTTCTTCCTAAGTCACGTTTATTTTTGTGAGTTGAATCAGTTTTATCAAGGACCATAATGTCAATGCAGGCTACTGAAATGAAAAAGTTAAAGTGTTGTTTTGCTACACTTGCTGATCAAACCTCTGCCTGCAACAAAATTACTGAGAAACCCCACCCTCACTAAGGGTTTATCCTATTTTCCAGTCCTTTGTGCTGTGTGGAGGATGTCCAGGAGGAAAATTGACCTTAGATATCAACTGGGACACCACCAAAAGGCAGAATAAGTATAAAACCGAATAAATCCTGTTCTTATAGGGAGCCAACACAAGAGGGTGGTAGAAGCATGTCCGGGAGAGCGTTTGGCTGTCATGGAAACATCTGAGGCTGGGGAGCAGCCGCTCCGATGCTCATCCATTGATTTGTCCCTGTTATCAGCAGGGCACTCGCGTCAGAGGCACCGCGGAGCTCTCCATCAGCATCCCAGGTGGGAGGCGAGACGCCGTGAGCCGGGATCCACGAGGTCTGGATCTTCCTTCAGGAAAGGAAAGGGTGATGCTCTGTCTGGGTGGGGACCAGGCAGAGCAGACCAAACAGCCAGGTAATAAATGAAAAGGAAAATAAGCACTGGCAAGGCGTTACAGATGGGATGGATTACTTGTAAGAGACGGAGAGCTTCCTGAAAATGAGGGCCGCCCACTTCCAGCCGCAGGAGTGTTGGGAAGGATCTCCCTGGGATGCTCAGCCAGCACTAAATGACAACTTGCCTGCTCTCTGCCACTGGAGCTGACAGTACCCACGGTGCTTGCTCCAGGATATCCAGCTGGTCCCTTCTGAAACCACACTGGAGCAAGACCAGGAATTCAAACGTCCCAGGTCACCCAGCCGGCTGCTGTTACAGCTGGGTCCTCTGAGTGCCTGGTCCCTGCTCCAGAGACCAGGGAGAACTTGCATTTTAGCATCTCCTACATCCCAGCTGTGCTGAGAGCCTTGTTTTGAAATGTTGTTTGGTTCCCCTTGAAATTAAATATTGTCCTTTCAAATTCCAATTGTGGTCACAAGACTTTCCCTGTAACGTAAATGGTGGGTGCCTTATGCCAGAGAGATAATTCTTGGATGTCCCAAAGGATGTCACATTGACACTGGAGACAGAAACAACATTAATTAAGTCACCACAAATTGTGTTGAATTTTAATATAGCAGACAAGGGGGAGGTTGGGTGCTGGGATTAAAGTCTGTAGCCAGTGCTCTCTTCCTAAAATACAAATTCTGCTTGATCTATGTGAGGAAAAGGTGGACCTCAGCTGGCAGAATGGAACACAATTCCACTTCTGATGGCAGAACCCCCCTGTCCTGCACAGCTTGGGATCAGCCCATCAACCTTTCCCTCATCCCAAATCAGAAGAACATTTAAAAATGCAGTTGTAATTTTATACTTGAGAACTTTTTCCAGCTGAGCACCTATCTCAGTAGTTTTCTCTTCTTGACTTAAGCAGTAGAAGAAGTGCAAATCAATTTAATCAGGATTTAATTAAATTTGTGCTGTGACCTGCAATGCAGCGTAATTTCACATGAGTGAAATCTCTGATTGCAGTGGGGTTGAGCATGGACACGAGGGTTTGTTATTGGGACCTTCTTGCAATCAACAGGGCCCAACCCATCTTTCCAATTTATTCAGGAGAGTCCTGGGAAAATGAAATTACTTCTCAGCCTGTCCACTTCAACCTGAGGATATGAGGAAAATTAAATAATGCATTCAGAACCTCAAATAACCTGCACCAACCTTAGAGTTCTAACTGGGATTCCCAAGAGAAGCTCTCCAGTGTCAGGACAAATAACAACGCTACTCTCCATGGCAGCATCTCCTTCCCCCATGAAAGCTCAGTGAAAAATCAATGGATGTTGTGAATTCTCTGGAACTGAGATTCTGATTTTGCAGTGCAAACCATTGACTCCTGGCTATTTGCAACAGTAATTAGCTTAATTAACATCACTATACCAGTAAGCAGATATTTTAAATGTCAAAATAGGGATTTCTTTTTAAAAAAAACTGTATTATAACTGTATTCAAACAGGACAGGTATTCAGTACAATTCACCTTGGTGTGAAAGCAGCAGTCAGTCTGATTTCAACACCAAACACATTGAATTCATGTCTTTATGCCTTTTTTTTTTTTTTTTTTTTCACTTACTTTTGAGAGCTCAGTCCATTGCACAATTGTCTGCACTTCCTTTGGGAGGAACCTTCATTTCCAGAGGGGGAAAAGAAGATTATAATCACTGTACTCACCCTGGAGCACTGAGGATATTTCCAATCACCTGAGCCACCAGAAGCATTTGGCAACTTGAAGAGCAAGGCTGGTGCTCCGGGGTGGATTTCACAGACTGTGGAAAGATAGTAGGGTCCAGAAAAGGCTTTTCCAGCCTGGAGAGTTCTTGGATTCTACAAATCCATATGGGATTCAGCTGGCTAACCACAGCTCACTGAAACTTTCATCAAGGGGTGATGCTACTGCAAAATTTGGTGCCAAAATCAAAACCAGGATTTGTGGGGTCATTGAAGATGGATGGGCACCCACTGACAGGTAGAGGGTTGTTTAATCTTAAAGCTATTTCTGTGAAGCAGCTTTAGGTATGTGACAGCTCCAGAGGGAACCTATATTACATTACAGTAATGTAATTTATGTTGCTGACATTCAACCAAAAATAAAAAATAATTAAAAAAGGAAGACGTGTAAGAATAAGAAACTCTAAACATGAACATTAATACATTGTGTGAATCAGTTCAGTGATTTATTAATATTCATAAATACTTTACAAAATAGTCATGTCTCATGTAGATCCTTGATTTCACCCTAATTCCTACAAAGCATTTAAAATTTCCACAGCATTCTAAGGGGAAAATATGATATTGGAAAGCTGAAAGATGTTTTTCAGTAGAGCTTCTGCTCTTAGTCCCTGCCAGCTAAAGAGAATCTGATTTGGAAAGGTGTCTATAAATTGGAAACTGGCAAGGAGATTTATATGGTACATAAAACAAACATTCTCAAATTTTAATGCTGTATTATGTGCTTCAGTATGGATTTCACTGCCCAGTTTCAGGCATTTCACTTTGAAAGCATTAGCTGAAATGTAGAAAGCTCAGTCCCAAGCATAGTTAATGAAGAATAAAATAATTCCACTGAATAATTCACAAACATTTCATGTACTGAAAATGGAGAAACAATTTGAGCTGTGCAAAGTGAAACAAAATCATTTAAAAAGTATTACCTGAGAAGTCAATAAAAACATCCAGTATTTATCCACAACAATTCAATTGAATAGAATTTTTAATCAAAATAAGCCCTTACATCATTCTGTACATAAAGGCACTGAAAATTAAAATTTTGCTGGGGCATAAAACCTTACCTTAATGTTGGGACATTTTTAATCTATATCCAGGTTGTCCCTGGAAACAGGCATTGGCTAATATTTAATGCCTTTGTGCTTTAGCATCTCTAGCTCTGAAATCAAAGTAATGTTGTTTCTGACTTACCCTTTTGAAATTTTTTTATCAATATGTTCAAAGAATTTCAGGATCCCCAGACAGCAAAGCAAAATATTTTCACTGTCACTGTGAAAATCCCATCCTGTACATTCCTACCCTCTTATATGAAGTACAGCTGTAGTTTTCTTGGAAAAAAATAAAAATTATTAATATGTTGTCTTGGTATAAATGGCTTTGTATGAGCAGCTGAGCACAAATTCCTGTCATTGCTTGGTTTGGCTCGGCTCTGAATACTTAAAGTGTCATCCAGGGTTTATGATCATGGAATGGTTTGGGTTGGAAGGGACTTTGAAGACCATCCAGTTTTGACCCCCCTCTTCTACAGGCAGGAACACCTTCCACTGTCCCAGGGTGCTCCAAGCCTCATCTAACCTGGCCTTGGACACTTCCAGGGATCCAGGGGCAGCCACAGCTTCTCTGGGCACCCTGTGCCAGGGCCTCTGCACCCTCACAGCCAGGAATTTCTTCCCAATATCCCATCTAACCATTACCTCTTCCCAAAGCAGAAGAAAAACCATGGGGGTAATGCCTTAAAGCCAATTTCACATAAATCCATACCCCACAGGCACCCACCTGTGCTTTTCAGAAATGATTGCTCTATTCCATGTATTTGCTGGCAAAGGACATTTCCCACTTGTTGAGAATTACTGGTGTCACTGGTGTGGGCTTGAGAAAGGCTGTCAAGCCTTTTGTCAACTTTTTGTGATGAGTTTGGATCCAAAATCAGCTGAGACTCTGCATCTGTAACCTGTGAATGATTTAATATCATTCAGTCTCTTGTTTATCAAGATTTCACTTCCAGGGAGTTCCTGCTTTCCAGGCTGCACACATGTAGGACTGGAGCTTTTATTTTATTTCACAGATGAGCTTGGGTTAATACTGCTCTTCATTTCCCTGCCAGCTTCGAGTGTTGGAGCTGCTGCTTCTCATTTTTTTGTTAAAACAAGAGCTGAGCAGGGCCATACCAGTTTTAAATGTATTAATACTCTTGATGTATTAATCTGCAGGGGAAGGGGTTTAGACAGAAGACAGAATGAGTTCTCGTCTGGTTCCCACATATTTTTAGCAGTGCTTTCTATGATGACGCCTTATATTTTGCATTGGTGAGTGCTGTGCCCAGTTTGGGGCTCTCCAGTGCAAGGAAGGGTGATGAACATGGGAGAGAATAGAAGACTACAAGGAAAGGTACAATGAACATGGTGTGCCTAGATTTAAAAGCAAGAACAGAGGGTGGATCACCCAACACATAGAGGTCTTACGCAATCCAACCTTCTTCTGTGATCCTGTGATTTTATGCAACATAAACAACGACAACAAAAAAGTCAAAGGTTTTACATCATCAAATAGAATCACAAAATCAGAGAACAGTTTAGGTTGAAAAAGATCATCAAGATCAAATCTGTGTGTTAACCCAGCACTGCCAAGGCCACCGCTAAACTGTGGCCTCAAGTGACACATTCAAGTGGTTTTAAATCCCACCAGGGATGGGGACTCCGCCACTGCCTTTGGGACCCTGTTTAGGTGCTTGACAACCCTTCCAAGGAAGAAATTTTCTTTAATATCCAATCTAACTCACACTCAGTACAACTTGAGTCCATTCCCTCTCCTCCTGTTCCTGTTCCCTGGGGGCAGAACCCATTCCCTCTGGCAATTTCCTCCTGTCAGGGAGTTGTGCAGAGCCAGAAGATCCCCCCTGAGCTTCCTCTTCTCCAGGCTCAGCCCCTTTCCCGGCTCCCTCAGCTGCTCCTGTGCTCCACACTCCTCCCCAGTTCCATTCCCTTCCCTGCTGTGCTCCAGCCCCTCAAAGTCTTTTTTGTCACGAGGGGTCCAGAGCTGGGGTCTCAGCAGTGCCCATACAGGGCATGGACACTGCTCTGGTCAGCAGGTGAAAACGGCTGGAGGTTTTTGTGCTTTATCTGTGACAATAAAACCACCTATTGTGTGTCGCAATTTCAACAACTGCAGTTTTCAAGCACACCCACCTCTGTTTCTACTGACATTCCTCCACCTTACACTTGCTGACTCACCACCACTTTAATTTGGGGAAGTAATCAAAGCAGAATGAAACAAAAGTTACATATATTTAGCATTTTTGTGACTATGATATTCCTATATTATTCCAGCCGTCTCTGCCCAATGATGCAGTCCAATCTCTGGTTTCCAGAGCAGATCCAAGCACTACCACACTTTCTGCATGGTGGAAATTTGTAGCCCAGACAGCCTCGTCTCCAGGTTCAGAAATCATCTGTTCCTGACCTCCAGCCCCTGCACACCTCCACCAACATCCCCTGGAACTGCTTTACTGTCCTGCTCTGTTCTTCACAAGCTGCCGAGTCCTCTTTTCTGCTGAAAGTGGGACGCGAATTCCTGCAGCCACCACAACTGATCAAATCCTCCTCAGTCTCCACACACCAAAGTAATGCATCAATTAGAGAAAGGCAGATAGGAAATAAAAGCAATACCTGCTCCATCAAACCACTTCACAGCCCTCTTTGGAAAGGTATCGGGATATTAAGAGAGACGGGACCACTGAGAGAGATCTTAAAACATGATTTATTGCCTCAGCCTCAAGGAGTGAGAACATCGTTGCCACATACACCAGGAGTTTGTGGCCAGTGATCACAAGACCATAGGTTACAAGGGGTTTTAAAGGTAAATTAGCCAATAATCTACTGCCACACGTATTGTTTTAACTTTCACACCAGTGGCTCATTAATTTGTATCACGCACCTTGCTGCAATGTGAACCTTTTTAACCAATCATCTTATGGCACGCAAACTTACAGAACTAGACCTTAAAACTTCTTATTGCCTTTATAACTACTTCAATATATTAAACTTTAAGCTCTAAAACTTTCCACTACCTAGTTTAACATGTTTTTGCTTAAACTACAAACCCACATTTTTGCTTATGGTCTCTAGATCTGGAAGCCTTTTCCGAGGTCTCAGAAAAACTCTGTATTCATTTTCTATATTTGGCCCTGCATGCACAAGGTTTTGAGAATTATCTGTGCCTGGAATTCCCACAGAAAGCATGTGGCAGCATCAACCTCCCTGGCTGCAGGATTGTCGGTGGAAAAATGAGAGGAGAACTGGAAAGGTGAGAATAGGGAATTTCTCTGCCAGGATACAGCAGGTTCCTACTTCTTAGCCTGAGAACAGAGGATACAGAAATACCCAAGGCAAGGTCCTTCATCACACAGCAGTCAGTGTGAAAATATCTTCAAGAGTCACCAGGCAAATGAGCTGAGGCAGACTGGCTCACCAGCAAGGCTGTGCTCTCACCATTCTCATAATCCTGTCCTGGATATTGCACAGCAGGGATACATCCAGCTGCACTCCCTGGTAATGGCTTCAGCTCAATCCAAAGATCCCAAACCCAGCACTGCCACTCAGTTTCAAGGCAGTTTTTTTCCCTCCACATATGTTGTTTTTATCATTACAGTAGATTAGCAGAAGAAAGTTCCTTTCTTGAAAACGGCATCTGAACAAGGCATGTGAAATAAGTGGACTGGCACTGGGAATTCAGATCAATAAGGAGCTCTCTAGAGTACAATGGATAGGGAAAAGAAATTTGTCTCTGTTTTGCTGTAGATCAAGAGAGTAAGGTATTGATTTTTGCTCTCAGCATAGTATTGACCTAAGAGGGAATTGCACTTGGTGACAGAGTGCAGTGGGGCTCGGGCCTCTCTTTGTATGACATGCAATTTCCAGTGGGCTGTGGAATATGAATGGGAAAGTGGGCAATGATTACTAAAAAATAAAAACCAATAAAATATCAGCAATAGAAACATGTCTGGTAACAAATGCCACTTCTCCAGAGAATCATTCATCCTCATCCATCTGAGCAACATCCCCCTCCAGAACTAATCCTGCAATTACACAAATGTTTGCTTAACTAAACACAAAATGCCTCTCGACTGGAGCAGAGGGTTCCTGGGCTTGATACTTTCAGCAAAGATAAAGTGAAGCAGCTTGGCCATGTGCAATAATTTTCTGATAGATACATTCAGCAAACAATAGGCTTCTGCTTGGTGTTTGCTGCCAGCCTCAGAGGCACCAGCTTGGGGGCTGAGGCTTCAGGCTGCATCATGAAGATTATATAAACTCAGCTCTGGCTTCTTACATCCTTCGTCTTCCTTAATGTTGGAATACTGAGGGGAGCAGACAAACTGCTAAGGAGCTGCCTCCTTAAAGACTTTTTACTGTCAAGAGGCCCCAGAAGACTGTGGGAGAAAAGAGCTGTAGGAGGAAGACAAGAAATAGGTGATTCAACCCATGAGGAGACATCACAGGGAAGGAGCTAATATGGGATGGCAGAAATAAGCCGCTCATGCTTTTCATGGCTATAGCTTTTGCATTTTTAACACTTTCTATAAAAACAGGCTTTCATTTGTTCGTTTATTTGTTTGTTTGCTTGTTATAAAGAAATAATCCTTCCCATTTTTTTACCATTTTCCCACAAAAGCAAGTTTTGGCACAATTTTGAAATGCTTTTCTCATCTCTCCCCAAGGTTTGTGGTGTGTTATGTTCCTGTTCCATTGAAAAGCATGGGGGAAATACACCCCAAAATGAATAGATTTGCATTTCTAATTTCTAAAATGCCACAAATAAAACAGGGGCAAACACCTGTTATATGAAACTGGAAAAAAATAAAAGGTCATCAGTTCCTTTTGTTTTGTGGAAGTCTCGTGGGAAAATGAAGCAGTTCAAGGATGAAATACATGCATAGCCATCTTCATGAAAGGAGACAAATCTAATCTCTCTGGTAGGACTCCCTGGACGGAATTTTACCACATGAAGTCATAGAATCATGGACTCATTAAGGTTGGAAAAGACCCTTAGGATCAAGTCCAAGTGTCAGTTTAGTACCACCACCAAATATCTCCTGGGTTTGTTTCTAGGTGCAAATGTTGTGATCAGGCTCAGACAGAAAGGTTTTCCTTTGTCCACCTTTTATGTGCTCTTCAAGACATCTCCTGAGTATGTCAGATCTCAAGCTAAGACAGAGGTTGTTTCTTGTGTCTGAGGAAATATCATTTAGGGACTCTCCACCTTGAACATGGTACATTTGCCCTCCTTTAGAGACCATGTCAGAGCTTGCTCAGAGATCTTTTCCTGGGCTTTTGCCATTGTTTTTAGATTATACTGCCAATATATCCTGTTTTGGGTAGAGGGGCAAAGAGTGATTTGAGAGGCCTCAATCATCTTGAAGGTTTATAATCTGTCACTACTCTTTAGCAGAGTTGCTCTTTAAGCCCCCTTAAATAATTGTTAGAGCCAGACATGGTTAATCATTTCTAATCAAGCAAGATTAGCATATAAAATGGAATATTGAGATTTTATAAAACACTCACTGTGTATTAACAGATGAGAAATTCTCAACATTGAATCAATGCAGAAACAAATTGTAGAATTTTTTAAGAAGTAGCTGAAAAAATCAGGAAGGTCCATCTGTGGTCTTTACTCAAGGTCAGTGTCTATAAAATTCTGATTAAGTGAAAATTGGGAACTTGTGGTTCTGGAGGTCCTAATTCTGACTACCTTGGGAAGAAGAGATTCCTCTTTCCTTAACAATTTCTGAATCAAATTGACAATTTTTCTCCACAGTTTCTGAATCAATAAATACAGTGAAAAAGTGCATAACTTGACCTAAAGCAGGTTTAGAAAGTCAGTTCCTCTAAAGAGCACACCTAAGTCTAGCATATATTATAAATATTAGGGTTAAGTCTCATACATCATGTGTAGTTCTGATATACCTATTATAAGAAGACTAATTTTTTGGCTTGTGTAGTTGCAACCTGTAATCAGTGTAAAGGTTTATAGACTTATTTCTTCCAATATATGGAGGAAAGTTCACAAATTTGAGCTATGAACATGAAATTCCCTATCCACTAATAAGGAACACAGCCTGGTGGATTTTCCCATGAGAGAGTAAAAATCCATCTTTCTCTGTGATCCTTATTTATTACTGTCTGAATATGTTGGACATTATATGAAAGAATCATGCTTGGAGAGTCTAAAATATTGAGATAATGGGCAAAAATTGAGGCATTTTGTTTGTGAGTGAGGAGCCAGCATTCATTCAGCACAGAGCTGAGATCACAGCACTTCACTCCCTCCCGAAGCTTGCTGAGAGAACTAAATCCAGGAATCTCCTCAATTGCTTCTTCACTAAGCTCCATAAAACTATTTATTTTATTTTTTTAGACCAATAAACAGAAAATGCAACATGTCTGAAAACATTGACATAGAATGGCTGCTAGAAAAGACAGCTAAAATGCCACTTGTCTCTAAATAGGCCTGATGGGAGAGGAAAAAGGAGCATTCTCAGATGGTGTGTACATATGGGAGGCTCCCATTAGTGTGGATGTTTCCCAGAATTGCTCCAGCAGTAGTTCAAGACTTTTAAGCTGAAGGAGCAATAAGTTGGGGTAAGAACAATGCTGATCCAAAAAATGACGATTTATCATCTATGGCTTGAGCATAGAAAATTTGGTCTTTTCCTGAGTCAAAATTCTGGAGTTTTAAACTCAGTTTTTTTATATAGATGTGGCCACAAGACCCTGCTTTTGTTTGTTTGGGTTTGGTTTTTTTTTTTTTTTTTTTTTTTGTGGATTAGACTCTAGTGGTTCTCAAATTTTAGTCAAAATAAGTAAGTTTTTATGTTAAAGTGGGCAGGTGCACCATGTTAAAGCAGGTGCACCATGCTGCAGCTGGGCTTTTATGTGTTGGTTTTTCTTTTTCATTTCCCACCGGTAAAGGTCCGTCAGGTGAGCTTGACCTCAAGTTTCATTGCCAGCCATGAACACAAAATGCACATTTCTTTTTATTGCAGTTTATTTTAAAGTATCTGGGTATTACATTCCCATGGAAATCTGAGACATGGCTCATAAAATGTCATGAAACATTTTTTATACCCAAGTGCCACTTCCCGTCCATCTCACGTAACAGCCTCTTCCCAAAGGGGTTCTGCAAGGAAAAGATAACCATGCAGCCAGGAGAGGTTCTTTAACACACAAACACTTATTTAAATGTGACTGGTTTTATTAATCCAGTTATTAACTGATCTTGTGGGTGGCATCTCATCCCATGGCATGGGGTGGAATCCAGATGATGTTTGAGTGCCTTCAAACCCAAACTATTCTGTGATTCAATGATTTATGTGGGAGCTTCCTAAATTTTCATACAAGAAGAGTTTTCCTACAATTTTTGGTAAATGTCATCTTGGTAATTGTGGAGTTTTGTTTCCCAAAATATTACTAATTTTGTTAACAAAGGTTGTAAAAAAAAAAGTATTGCCACTTGGTAATATTTTCCTTGTTAAATTCTTACAGCTCAGTGACTCACTCCTATAAATCATACTACTCGGTTTTCATTAAATCCTTGTGTTTTACAAGAAAATTATTCTGATTTTTAGTACGCTGTTCCAACCTCTTCTGTCTTAGCAACATCAGAAAGCTGAAACACTATTTGATATAGGAGCCAGGACATTATCTTAACCTGCCTCACATATTCTCTCAGTTTTAAAGAAGTCTTCATATTTCTCTTCTCAACCTTTTGTTACCCAAACAATCTTTCAGATGGAGGCTCTCAGCAATTTCAGGTCAGTAGCTGGTACATATAAGGAAATTATATGGAGGAAAGAATGAGGTCTGGTAGTTGTACACATTTTGTCACATTTAATTTCACCCCTAGGACTGAAATTTTACAGATTCATCTGGGTCCTATTTCAAATTCCCAAATTAGGTCAATACAGCTTTTCAGCACATCCTTTAGATCAGTCCTCTCAGAAATCCCCCTCTCTCTTTCCTCCAGCTCAGCGTGAGTAAGATAAAACTCTGAAGATAAGAAAAACACTTCAAAATTCTGTTTAGAGCTGGTTCATCTGTGATTTCTCAGTGACAATCTGGCTCTTGAAGTTTGGGCGCTTCTCCTTAGAGTTCTGCATGAGCTCCATGTGCTGCTAATTTCCTGCCATTGTCTCTGCTCTCAAGGGCTGGTGCAGCTGCCTGTGTTCATCCAAATGATGAAGAGAAAGGTCCTGAAGTTCTGGGTTTTTTCATTCATTTTAACAGACCTTGGATCAGGTCTTCATGGCTCCTGAACAAAGGGGAACATAAAGAAAGCAGTCTTGTGCAAAGATATTTGTGTGGGGGAAGGAAGGGAGGGAAGAGAAAGAGAGAAAACAACCTCTTCTTTAGTAGGGATAAAAGATGAACTTTTGAAACTTTCCTGACTTCTCTAAGTTTTTTGTCAAAATCCTTTCAGATATGTGCTTGAATATGGTGCAGCTGAAAAACTGGTATTGCTTGACCCCATAAGACCTCTGCTGAGCTCCTGTCATTTTTGAGAAACTCTTCTTCGAAATGTCCTCAGTAACAAGCCTGATAGTATTTGGAAATAATTGGGCTCCATGTAACCTTTTCCTTTATCCTAAAAGCTGTGTAGTTTTCTCCTTATTTCACTTCCTATCCATGTGCATCTTTTGCTGTCCTGAATCACAGGAGAAAAACTTTTTTTTTTTTTTTTTTTTAATTCTTACCTGCATATACATTCTGTTATTGCAAGAAAGAATTCTATGGAAGAGTCATTGGAAAAATCATCAGAGAGCCATCTCAAATGTTATAGCTCTCACATAATCACAGAATGATTTGGATTGGAAAAGACATTAAGGACCATCCAGTTCCAACCCTGACCATGGGCAGGGACACTTTCCACTATTCCAGGCTGCTCCAAACTCCATCCAGTCTGGCCTTGGACACTTCCAGGGATCCAGAGGCAAACAAAGCTTCTCTGGGCACCCTGTGCCAGGGCCTCCCTACCCTGTGTGTAAAGAATTTCTTATTTTAAGTTCTAATTTCTTGACTAAATTAATCAGTTTTGTTTTTCTTGCATAAAATGTTACTTCCCATTTGTAAAAGAGGAAAAGTTTGGGAAACAAAGTCTGAAGAAAAGTGCCTGTTGCAAAGGTCCTTAGCTCAGTATCGGGAGGAATACTGCTGTTCCCAGGAGCGCTCTTCCTAGAAGCCAAGACAAAGGTGGATGAAGTAACTGATGGGAGAACCCTAAACAAATGCAGAGGGTAATTTCTGCAGGGCCTCGCACCCACGTCGCTCGTTCCCCACATACCTATTCCCCACCAGTGAGCATCACACTATTTTATTAATCATATTAATAAAATGGCATCCAATAGGTTTTCCAAGGCACTGGAGTATTCAAAGCTGATAGATCCATGCTCCCTCTTATACAGCTGTTTACTTTACTTACAACTGGAACCAGCCTTCTGAAATAACTTCAGCTTAACTTGTAGCTTAATACTTGTGGCTTAACCCAAGTGTCTTAAGAGCAAAAATCTTCACAGTGTTGAATGGGATTGAAGTTGACTTTATTTCTTCTCACATCACAATGCTCTCCTGTTGTAAATTATCAATCCCAGCAGGGGAGGAAGCCAGCCTTACAAACCAGACTTTCATTTTGGTTTTTTCTCCAGTTGCTCCAGCACTGTTTTTACAACTTTTACAGGGAATTGATTTCTTATAATTTTCAGCAGAAATGACAGGTGGGTCTTTTTTTAACATCATTAATATCAATCCTGCCCCTGGCAGGGTGTGCTGTGCAGAATGAACCTTCCCTTAGCCTGGACTTGGAGGATATAAGCTTTCTTACATTTTAGCCAACACTAGAGGGGCTGGGGTTTAGCCAAACCCATTCCATAATGCCCTAAATTCTTTCCTACCTTGTGCCCTAGTTCCATGGTTATATTTCCAACTGCAGTTCTCCATCCCCAGAACATCCTGCATGACTGTATCCAACATGGACAGTGGGATTTCACTGGGAGAGAGGAGAATGACACAGGAGCTAAAATATGCCTTGCATCCCTATTCCAGATATTCCACTTTGGACATGTCACATGCAGCCGGAAAGGGTTTTTTATGTGGCAGTTTGATCTACAATGTGTAGGTGAGCTGGGGGTTCCTTAGGCTTGCTAGCAATGCTGAAAGGAATTCAGTCTGATTAGAGCCTTCATTCTGGAAATCAAATACCTAACTCTGATTTTTGAATGATATAAAAATATTCTAAATAAACAGATTTTTTTAAAGAAATGCCTAAATTTGGGGCGCTTTGATACAAGTAGAAGTTCACTGAGAGACTAAAATCCCTTAAATGACAGAGGTTTGATTCCTTTTCCCACTTTCCTTGTTTTGTGTTTTCTTCCTGCCCTCATTTCTTTTTCTTCTGGTTCAGGATCTTCAGAATTTATGAAACTTTTATGTAAGTCACTACAGAAATTTATTTGAGATTACTTGTTCTATGTGGCTGGTGGAGTTTGCCAAGGATTTCTGGTGAGCAGATTTGTGGGTGTCTGTGTGTGTGTGGAAATGGGAAGGGAGAGGGAGTGTCTTGCATTGCAGACAGTGGAAGCAGGACCAAGCCAGACACCTGATTGGCAAAAAGAAAAAAACAAAACAATACAATACACCCAAAAAACCAACATAAAGGAAATATCTGCTCTTCTAAATGTAAAAATTCAGGGAAGAAAATGGAAAATTTTTTCTTTGTTGGGACTGTGGATGAGACCGGAAACTTACCCTAGGCTCTAACTAATGCTTAATAAATTATCTTGGAGTTCCTTTGAAAAATTGCTCTGAATTACACAAACCTATAGCACCATGTTAGAATTACCAAACCTGTGTAACATTTCCCCAAGAGTGAAGTTTCATCCCCGTTTCCCTAAAGAATAAACTGAAGGATGCTGGGTCACTTAAGGTTGGAACAAGATGATCTTTAAGTTTCCTTTTAGCCCAAACTTTCTGTGATTCTATGATTTTATGACTCAGGTAGAAAAGTATGCAGTTGGGAGTAAAACCCAATGAATGCCATGACCCATACAATAACCAATAATTAATATTTAAGATGATGAAGAAGGAAAAAATAACCACTTATCCCAATGTATGAGCCTGTCTGTATCTATACTGTAAATATTTATCCCAATATGACTGGCTTTCCATCAGGATAGGTCTTAGCAGAAGGAAAATAATAGAATTAATGTTGATACTCACATTCATTGAAGAAGCCTCCACCATCTGTGAAATTATTGTGACAAAACAACATTTTCACACGTCATTTATTTTTAATTTCTTTTCTGGTTTTTAAAAAAATAGTCTAATTAAAAGAAAGATTGTGAAGGAGAAGAGCAGGAGGGGAAGAAATCTCAATGCAGAAATTGAAAGCACCATATTACAATTTGGGATTAGAAGAGGGAAAGATGAATTTACATGTTGATGCCTTTCATATTTATTCAGTTAGAAAGCTGTTTATGGAATGCTTTAGGCACAGAACGTTGCAAACATGATCAGAATTTCAGCCACTGAAAATCACCAACAAAAACATGTTCTCTCTTTAAATGGAGGAAGTTCAGAAGCCAGAGGACCCCAGGTCAAATGCTAGAGCATTGGTCCAAAAAGTAGCAAAATCTGTTTTGTAATCCTTCCTGTGACAGTGCCAGGACCCAAGGGAATAGCTCAAGCTGTGTAAGGGGGATTTATGTTGGATATTAGGAAAAGGTTCTTCCCTGGGCACTGTCCAGGCTCCCCAGGGAACGAGCTCGGCCCCGAATCTGCCAGAGCTCCAGGAGGATTTGAGCAACTCTCTCAGGGACAGGGTGGGATTGTTGGGGTGCCTGTGCAGGGCCAGGACTCAGTCATTTTTGTGAGTCCTTTCCAACTTGGGATATTTTATGATTCTATTAAATGTTTCTTTTCCAAAGTGACTTTAATATACACCCTTTGTTGAATGTATTGAAGCTAATATTAATATATGTTGTTAGAACAAAGTGTTTGGTTTCTGCAATTGGACAACTGAATCAGAACAGGAAAATCAGAAAAGTTGATACAAAAGATAAGAGAAAACTAAGAGCCACAAATATTTGTTCTTGGCAACTCTAAGATTCATTAGTAGCAAGTGAAAAACAAGGAAATTTTCCATCATGCCCAACAGAAAGTGGGAGTTGTCAACAGCTAATGCCAAGAGGTCACGATGTTTAATGTCTTTTTTTGCTTCAGTCTTCATGAAAATAATTATCCTTGGTCAGCTACACTGATATATCTTGCACAGAGCAAAAAGGCCAAACTAGAAAAGACAAGGGGTAACAAAACCAGATATAAAACACAGGCGAGTGTGATGCCTGGGGGGGCTACCTGGAACAGAGGCCAGACAGTGTTAAAGGAATAAGCTAGATATTTGTTAAAAAAGGCTTCATGGGTACACCTTGGGCAGTACAAGAGCCTGGCCAAGGCTACACCCAAGACAAACAACAGGTCACGAGGTTTCACACTTTTATGAGTTTTGGTCCATTTACATTTTGGGGTTAATTGTCCAATCACAGCTTCAGGTTGTGATGTCCCATCCTCTCAGATTGCTTTCCTCAATTCACTGTTGTTTACACTTCTTGGGCCTGAAGTTTCAACAGTGTCCTTGGTTCTCAGACTGGAAAAGGATTGTTTTGTCTAACTACACTGTGATGAGAACTTGCTAACACTTTATATGAAGTTTAGAGTCACTCTCTAAAACAGTACAGAATCTGAAAAATATGAATGCTAAAACTTAAGGCATCAGGTGCGGTAGGGGGTATTAAACGCTCCCATATAACTTCATATTGTTTAATAACGTCTATGGAGAGAACTGGTTTTAGTAACTCCCAAACAGCTTGTGATTCTTCTATAGAATGGAAACCTGAATGAATAAAACTTATAAGGAAAAAAACCCAAACCAAACCCCCAAAAAACCCCAAAAACAAACAAACAAAACACCACACAAACAAAAAAACCCTACACAAATCCCAAAACATATTGACTATATTCTCAAAACCCTCTAAATTCAGCACTAAGGAATTATCATCATCCCCAGGATAAACAGAGGCACTGAGGAAATCAGGAGTTTAGGAGCTAACATGAACCTATTCAGTAACAAGAAATGTTTCAGGCCAGTCTATTTTCCTTTCAAGGTACAATAAGAATTTTAAGGTGAAAAGCTGTTGATGTCAAATCTTTACTTTTGTGAACACTTTATTTTTAGTTTTATGATAACAGATTTTTTTTATCGTATTGTGGTAACATGTGAAAGCATTAGCAGAGCATCCCGAGGGTGTATAGAGAGCTCTATAGAGAGTTCAGAAAGAGCTGAAAAACTGTCCTCGGGTTGCTAAAGGTTCAGACAAACCACATGTCACTGAGCCTCTCTTGAGTTTGGTGCTATTATGTGTGCTCTAACCCTGATTAATAAAATATTGTGACTTTAGGGTTGTAGGCAAACTAAAAATTTTGTAGTACTGGAGAGGATAAGCAGAATTCTGAGTATTTTTAATAAAGATGGGATCCATGGTGCTATTTATCACAAACAAATGCAACTTTCTATATTTAGACTGCTTTATAAATGCAGAATAAGGAAAACTGGTTCAACGGCAAATCCACTGAAAAGAAATTTTTTGAACTTCAAAGTGAAAACTAGCAAAGGAAACAAAGTAAAACAAAAAAGTCACTTTTCTGGAGAAGGGCAAACCTCATCCTGGGCTGAAAATGTTAATATTTTATTAATTTATTTATATATATATATATATATATATATATATATATATATATATATAATAATAGACTAATAGTGATATACTAATATACTTGGATTTTGTTGCAGAGAGAAGCTGTGGCTGCTCCATCCCTGGAAGTGTCCAAGGCCAGGTTGGATGGGACTTGGAGCAACCTGGGATTGTGGGAGGTATCCCTGCTCACAGTCATGGTTGGAACTGGATGGGCTCTAATGCCCCTTCCAACCCAAACTCTTTTGTGATTCCATGACTTGAACACCACACCTGAAACCAGGACAACACCAAGGGGAAAAAAATGAAGAAACTGCAGTGATTAAGCCTGGAGAAGACAACAGCAGGTGAGGCTGTGGCCAGGCTCTTCAGACACACCAGAGGAAACTACAAAGGCAAAAAATTATTTTCAGTATACATAGATAAGACAAGCTACTAAGAATAATTTCCAGCTAGCAGATCCCTGAGGATAAGAGATAAATTAAATCATCATTTAAGACCCCTATGCATTTTTATTTTTTATTTTTATTATGAGATCTCTTTGAATTGGATTTTCTATTTCTACTCCTAGGTGAGGGCAGAAGTTGGTTTTCTTGTTTGCTTGCTTGTTTGTTATTCATTTATTTGTTTGTTTGGGGTTTTGAGTAGGGTTTTGAACATACATGTACTTTTTTTTTTCATGATTCTGAGGATCACTTTAGACAGAATATTGGCATATATATATATATATGTATGTATAACATAAAATGAACACTGCACTAACTCTGCTGCTCTTTTATGAGCCTACATTGCTTCTTCCAATTATGAGGGAAATTGTTGTAACTCCCTTGGACCTAATCATTAGCTCGTTACTTTGGACATTCTTTCACTTTCCTGCTTATTAAGTTGTGGTGTATTTCCCCAGGGCTTGCAATAAATCCATAAATGCCAGCAATTTGACACAGGGATGCATTGTTAGAGCAGCAGGGAAGCCAGGGCAGTTACACAACCAGCACATTTCATCCCACAGGCACTATGGGGCACAAATAATGGCTATTTTATTCTTAGCCTTGTAGAGACCAGATTGCAGATGCTTTACTTGCAGTTTTGAGTGTTTGTTCCCATGGGCCAAGGCATTTAGAAATCTGGCACTTTCATGTTGGTGTGATATTTCTCCCAGGCTCCTCAGGAAATCTGACATCATGTTTTGTGACATATCTTGCAGATAGCATTTTCTTTTCAATTGCTCACCCAAATGTTCCCTGCCTGTTGTACACAATACAAATTAATATCACAAGCTGCTGCTATACTCTGCTGCTAAAATGTAATTTGTTCTTTGTATTTCTCCTGTGAAAAGCTGCTGACATTCATTTCTAATGCTCAAATTAGAGAAGAAAGTCAGAAATGAGGTTTGCAATTAGGCAAAGAATTTGATAAACATCAAAGAATTCATGACTGCTGCTTTTTAAAACCAAAGATCAAAATAAATTCCAGATTGTGTATGGGTTTGAATAGCCATTTCTGCAGTGAATAAAGAACAAGAGAAATGTCTGACTTCTGAAGAGTTCCTATTAAAAAAAAAAAAAAAAAGGATAAATGTGTAAAATTTTAATTATGTGGTAAATATTGCCTAATATCATCACCATGAAAAGAATGGATAGAAGATATACCCACTTCAACTAAAAATACCAAAACAAATGCACAAAACAAAATAATTTTCCTAATTTGAAGGCAAGTAAGTGACCGAAATTTTGAGAGAAATGTAGATTAAAAAAATTAATTATATCTTACAAGGTTGCTGTGATTCAAGAGGAACACTGTTTAGCAGAAACCAGAGAAGTCTTATCCCAGTTTGTATATTTGGAATTGTTCTGCTGCTTTTTGTTTTAGCCACGGCAAGGGGATCTTTTTGAGAATTCTCCACACTTTATCTCTAGACATGAAATGAGAAAGAAATGCATGAAACAAATATTTGCTCAGCAGGTTACAAAACTATGTCAGTTGGCCCCATGTCAATAAACACCTTGGGCTTGCAAAACACACTAAGAGAACGGAACACAATTTGTTATTACCTAATTTATTACTTGTCCTGACTTTTGCTGACGAAGGAGTTCTAGCAGGCCGTTTGAAGCCTGTGAGGTTTTGAGGGACAATTACTGGAAGCTCTGCTTCCCTATTTTGTAAAGTCTTGGGTTGCAATGCAAGATATAACCAAAGGTATGTATTCTATCACCAGCTGTTAAACCGGGTGGGGCAGTGTTCTTATCTCTTCCACCACCCATCCTCCCTCCAGAGGATATCTGCTGTTAATGGGCCATCGAGGCTCACTGCATGACTGATACAATTACATCATCCCACTGGGAGATGCTCCACCCAGGTGGAAGAGCCAAGCATTCCTACCTGGATAAAAACCTCAGAGTCAGAGCACCAACACAGCCTGTTTGCACTGGATTCCCAGAGGAAGACCAGACTCATCTCACCACCACTGGACCCTTCTACAGGATCATCTCTGCTCCAACAGAATCACGTTTGTCACTCCAGGAGGACTTGATTGGACTGCTTCCAGCACCCTGACCAACAGAGTGTCAGGTTGTATTCTGACTGTCAGTGTTTTCTTTTTTTGTTTGCTTTTTTGTACTTCTACATTTTTATTTTTGATATTCCTACTAAAGAACTGTTCTTCTTGTTTCCATATCTTTTCCCGAAAGCCCTTAATTGCAAAATTATAATAATTTGGAAGGAGGGAGTTGACATTCTCCACTCCAAGGGAGGCTCCAGCTTTCCCTGGCAGTCACCTATCTTTCCAAACCGGGACATGTAGTCATGCACTTTCTCCACAGAGAGGTTTCCAGGGATAGGAAGCTCCAAATCTAGCAGGGGGAGATGTGAGCTGTGATGCCATTAAACACTTTTTTGCTCAGACACTAATTAAGAGGGTGGGAAAGTCCTGTATGTATTTTAAGATGAAAAAAGGGCTGTGTCAGTGACCATCTGGCCTCTCCAGGCATTCCCAAGCAGCTGGAGCTGTGATGGAGATTTTCAGGCTCATGATTCTACATCACAGCATTCAGGGATTTGCAAAGGAATATATTTTGGTCCCAGAATGCCACATATCCCATCCAGTTAACCTTGCATGGATCTGAGACTGCATCATATAAAGCTCTGTGCTGCCTGCAGCCTCCATCCCCTGCAGGGTCCTACCCAGCCTCACAGCTCAGCAGTCAGAGGCAGCTGTGCATTTTCCCCTTCAACTGAATTAAGCAATAAATTTATCTTCAACCCAGGGACCTCAGTTTGGCTTCAAGCAGGAACATGCTCCTAGGTCTCTGATATATCCCTTATAACATTAAGTATTCACTGAGCTAAATCAAGGCCTAGATTTGCTCTGCAACTCAGCTTCAGATGCTCCTCCCAGGCATCAGGAGACTCCAACACAAGTCCCTTTGCCAACTATTATTTAATTAGCTCTGTCTGGAAAGGGAAAGACCAAGAGATCCCCATTTCACAACAATGTGTATCTTATGGGCTAAGGTGCAGATCCAGCAGGTAGGAAGTATTAGCACAAGTTTTCCTCCTTTTTCTCAGCTACATGAGCTAAAACCAAATCAAACTTTGCACCATCTTCAAGATTTGAAGTGCTGCCTCTGCAACAAAATCTTGAAAGTTGACAGCGCAGGAAATTTTACTGACTTTTTAGTCAGCCCTCTGTAGCAGTTTGACACCTGCCAGCTTCTCCCCCAGCAGTGCCAGCAGCAGCTCAGGTGCTTAACTCAGATTTGTGGAATCTATCAGACAATTGGTGGCCTAATGGGCAGTGCTGGATTTAATTCTGCTTTGTCAATCTCACAGAACACACTTGTCCTCAGACGCTTTTCCCTTGGGACAGCTCAGCAATTCTTGTTATCAGGTCATGGCAGCACAGAGAAGTCTGCAAGTTTCCTTAAACAAGGAAATAATAGTAAAAAGCTTCATTTCTCTCACTTGTTTCCTGAGACACACTAACCTGGGCATGGTGCTGAACAAACCAGCCTTACAACGCTTCTTGGGCTCCCAGTCCCACTGCACAGAGACATGGAATAAGCATCCTGCTTCCAAGAATTTATATTCCCAGTAGGAAAGAGACAAAGATGGTTTTGGTATGACATAGTGCCCACAGAAGCCATACTCAGCAGCACTAGAAAAAGCAGGAGTGATACTCACTGGTACGTACAGATATTTTTTTCTAGCAAAAATATGTGTGTGACCAGAATATTGATCTGAATATGCAGAACTAGGGATGGTAGTGTCAGAACAAGGAGAAAGATGGAAAAAGATTATTTACAAAAGCACATAGTGACAGGACAAGGGGGAGTGCATTCACACTGCCAGAGGGCAGGGTTAGATGGGAAATTGGGAAGGAGTTCTTCCCTTTGAGGGCAGTGAGGGTGCCCAGAGAAGCTGTGGCTGCCCCTGGATCCCTGGAAGTGTCAGGCCAGGTATGGCCAGGCTGGATGGGGCTTGCAGGAACCTGGGCTACTGGAAGGTGTCTCTGCCCATGGCAGGGGATGATTTTTCAGTTCCCTTCCAACCCACTCCATTCTGTGATTCTATAATTTTGTAGTTTTATGAAAATGTAATAAAGAACAGTCACTTTTTCAAGTGATTGCTGGATGTCCAGCAATCCGGAAGAATCACTTCCTTCTTTGACTGGAGGGCAAGATGTGACACAGAGAAGTGACAACCTGTGATTAGAAATGGGCAGTGGGAGACCAGAGGCGGGAGGTAGGAAGTACAAATGAGGCAACAGCCACAATCTGGTGAATGGTCCCAACTGCACAGGCAATAATGCAAATTAGTAAGATTGATAATTAAGTTCTCTTCCTGCTCACACACCATGGTAGAAGTCAATATTCATAGAATGACAGAATCATTAAAGACAGAAAAACTTTATAAGATCATTCAGTGGGACCCTTAAACCAGCACTGGCAAGTCCACCACTGACCCATGTCCCCAAGTGCCACATCCACGTGGCTTTTAAATCCTTCCACGAATGGGGACTCCAGCGCTGCCCTGGGTAGATGTGGCAGGGCTGGGCAACCTTCTACATAAAGAAATTTTTCCCAACATCCAATCTAAGTATCCCCTGGTGAACTTGGAAATATGTATGTCCTTTGGAGTACACAGAGACTGAACTAATGTTGATTCATTCAGTGTGTGATTGTAAAGATACAAAGAAAAAATTTTACAAAGAAGCAGCTGGATTTTAATAATTTTTTTTAAGTTGTTCATAACAATTTCACAGCTGGTAGCTGCAAGTGGTAGCTTTTTAACTATTACAAATGACTCAGGAGCACAGAAAAAGCACAGTTTTTAAAAAGGAGATTGCAACATGGTCAGCAGTACTTGTGAAGAAACTCTGTAATAAAAAACAGATTAGCTGGTCAATTTATCAGCAAATAAATTCTTTTCCCACAAAAGAGTCCTTGTCAAGCTGTATGACCAGCATATTAATTTACCTTCCAGAGTAAATATAAACCACTTTACAAGACTCCTTTCCAGAAATAAAAGAAAGAGGAAGATAGAACTGAATAGAAAATTGTGCCCCAGTCATTTCAACCTGAGTCTCCCAGACTCTTTTATAGTGCTTTTCTGAGCTCATTTCACTGGAATTCTAATCTTCCATTTTGTTAAATATAAATAGGCTTCTAATAATGAGGGCAACATGGAAATTGCAGATGCTCAGAACTTGTGTATGATTCATCCACTTGGGAGTATCGCGGCTGGTTTCACTCCCACTTGGAAATCAAATGTCTTTTGCAGAATCCAAATAAACCAAGGTGCCCCACAGTGGCCAAGGCCTCCATACCCTTCCTAGCAGACATGACTTTGAGTCATAAAATATCATCAGAGATGAAATATTGTTGATTTTTCTAGTGTTTCCAGAAGAAGAGACATGGCGCAAGCATGTGTTGTGAGCTGCAAAGTGCATTTTGGGGCAGAAGGTTCTGGGGGTTTAGGAAGAGTCCTTTGGTTGATTACAAGCAAAATTTTTGGGGTAACATTGATAGGAAAGCCAACATTTCAAATAGCTCCCCAGAAAAGCTAATCATTGAATCATGGAATGGTTTGGGTAAGAAGGGACCTCAAAGGTCATCCATTTCCTCTCCCCTGCCATGGGCAGGGATGCCTCCCACTAGCCCAGGTTGCTCATCTAGCCTGGCCTTGGACACTTCCAGGGATCCAGGGGCAGCCACAGCTTCTCTGGGCACCCTGAGCCAGGGCCTCACCACACTCACAGCCAGGAATTCATTCCCAACTTCCCATCTAACCCTGCCCTCCTTCATTTTAAGGTTGACAAGTTGCTTTCCCTCACCATTCTTTGCTGAAGTTTATTTTCTGACCGTTCTTGCTTGACCACATCCAAGTACTTCAAGAAGGACTGATTGCCTCTTGGGAAGTATTCTGCCATTTTAGGATTCTTTCCTGATCCTGCTGTTTGGGTTTGTCATTGAAACCATGTTCACATCGTAGAAAAGCCACTTGAAAGCCTTTAATGAAACACTGATGGTAGCCTGAAGTGTGTAAGTATATTAGTACCTTTCTGTAAACCCCAAAACCCACAAAGAGACAGAACCACTTTTCAAAGACACTTGTTTAGTAAAGAAACAGGAGTCGTACTTGAAAATTAATACCTCAATAGAAAATTTTTGATACTCCTCACCTTTAAGTCCTTTAGGTTAAGGAAAACCATCTTTACTATCTAGATCATACCTGAATCTTGGTCTCCCAATAGCCACCACTGTGAGGTAAACCAAATGAGAAAAGCTTTTCTGAGAGATCAATTTTTTTAGAGATTTCCAGAGAGTTTGCAAAGATGGTGATTCATCCCTAATCTTGACTTTATGGGTTTACTCTCACTGGAGAGAGCGGAAAATAGATGGAAGGAAGGGAATGATTGAACTTGTAAAATATATATCTACATTTTGTCCACTCAAGCATTTGTCAGGGATCTGGTTTTAATTGGATTCCTCTGAGATTCCCTGAGAGATATCCAGGTTTGAACTTCTAAAAATAAACACAAGACAAACTATTTGTGCCGGAATCCAGTTCTTGGCTGACATTACCAAACAACAATTTCTTCACATAGACACATCAGAATTTCCCCAGAAATATTAAATTTTCAGTCATGGAAATGAACAAATATTCTGGAAACTGATTTGTTTTAATTGTTTGGCTTATCCCCGGTAGGAGCAATGCAATATTGACAGTGTGTCCTCCCCCACTCATGGACACAACCGGTGCTATACTCGAGCCAAGAGGGAAAATATGAGCAGATTCTGTGCTATTTTGGCAAAATTAAAAGCCTTGAAATGACTGTGGGGGAAAGCCCTGTGGTAGAGATATCAGAGTTTCTCAAGTAGAACAGCCTGAGCCTACATGAGTTTGAGCTGGGTTGAATTTCCTCTGTGACAAAGCTACAAGAAAATATTTTGTTGGCAGCACTCTGAGCTGAACGATTTGCCTCAGGCTAGAGGTTTCAATTTCTTTCCAAGGGATCTTACTCTGGGAATGATAATGTTGTATCAAAGGTGGGCAAGTAGATCTCCTTGGAGGGCTTTTCCCTCAGCTGATATCTAAGAAAACCCATTCCATTTAGACTGAACAGAGAGGACAGTGCTTAACATGTTCCGAGCACAGCGGACAGGTGCAGAATTCTTGAGCCGTGTTTAGTAGAAATCAATATGCTGGATTGATACAGTCTTACACATGGTCAGAGTGTAGTAAGTCTCCTGAAGATGTATCAAGTCTGAGGTTTGACCTGCAACTTCCCAGAGTGGCTTAGTAATAGTGAGACAACTTCTCTGGACATGCTTTTGTCAGAGTCTGTCCAAGGATGTGATATGCCTCACGACCATCTCCAATGAAAGGAGCCCTGGCCTGGCTGAGGCAGAACATTTGCTAAGTCTGGGAGGACTGGTCTGCATCTCCATGAGAACGGAGTGCAGGAACAATGGAACTGGTCACAGTGGACTGAGCCAAGGCTGCTTGCCCAAACCGGTCCGCCCGTACCAGAGTATGGACATGTACGGTGTGCAGCTTGTCCCTGAGCACCCGACCTCGATGCAGGTGGCTCTGGCTTTGGCTCTGCGACTCTCCTTTGTCCCAACCTCGACGTAGGTGGCTCCGGTTTTCTCCCACCCTTAATGCAAGTGGCTCCTGCTTTGGCTCTGGGCCCCTCGCTTTGCCTCAACACAAGTGGCTCCGGCTTTGGCTTTGTGCCACTCACTTTGGTCCCCGCCTTGACCAACCTATAAAACCCTGGAGATCTCCGCTCACTTTCGTGATCACCCCACTGGAGAAGAACTGCGTCTATAGGCATCTCGGCCTTGAGGACTCGACCCTCCACGTTGGTAGCTATAATCCCCTTACCCTCTTTTCTATCTTTCTTACTATTCTCTATTTTCTCTCCCACTATCGCATTTTGGTGGCACTAAATAAAGGTGCATTTTTGTTGTATTGAGTTGTCCCCTGCTGTGTCTTTTGCTCTCTGAGATCCTAAAACGAACCATCAGGTTCCAGGCATATGTTTGCGGACCCTGACAGCTTTGTAAAAGAAAAGGTTTTAATAATGACAAAAATAACAAACAGTATCAAACAAAGGAAGTATAAGTCAAACACAGTGCAGAGAACACTCTTACACTGCTAAGGTAGTCCAAAAAAGCAATTGAGCAGCTCTGTGCAGTTTTTTAAGTACTTGATGGTCCAGGTGGGGTTTTTGGCATCTTGCCCAGTGAAATTTGCAACAGGTTTTGAGAAACATTTCCAAAGCTCAATAAATGCTCCTGTGCTGGCATTGGGGCTTAGGATAAGGGGAAAACAGAAAGTTCTGGGGCTTCTTTTTAAAAGTCAGGGGTGAAACTGGAACCCCTTTTCCTTATTTGGAAACACCTGCTTGGGTATGGGGTGTATTAATATACCGGATGAAAATCACTCTGTGAAAACTAGCTGGATTGAGAATAAAAACAAGCCCAGTCTAGCACAATTTGGCAGATCCAAGGACCCGTGCAAGGCCCACTGCAGAGTAAGGACTTTCCTTTCTGTGAGCTTTCCTTTCCGTGGCTGTGGGGCAGTTTCAGGGATATATTTGTGAAGCTGTGGTGGATTCATCCCACCCTTGCAGTGCTCCAGTTCAGGGTACCACATGGAGGTTCCTCACTCCTCAGCACTGGTGAGACCTGCCTGCTTGGCCACTTTGGGATCCCAGCCACAAGAGCAACAAGAAAAATGAGGGAGGATCCTGTGAAGGCCCTGTAGGTGATTAAAGGCTTGGAGCATCTGAGAAAGCACAGTTCTGTGTTTTCTCAACAGGAGACGCTGAGTCAACTAAGGCTGTTTATCCTCCAGGAGACAAGATCTTACTAACATAAGTTGGTGGTAGCTGATGACTGCCTGATGTGGGGACACAGATTTTTCTCAGTGGTGCCCACTGAATGGACAAGAAGCAATGGCCAGAAAGTGAAATACAGTAAATTCCATATAAATACAAAAAATGCCTTTCCTGTTGTGGAGGTTGCATGGACACCTCATAGCAGCCTTTCAGTCTTTGGAGGACACTTCATCAGGAACTGTAGTGACAGGACAAGGGGAAACAACATCAAACTGGAAGACAATAGATTTAGATTAGGTATTAGGAAAAAAATAATTCTCTGTGAGGGTGAGGAGGTCCTGGCACAGGGTGCCCAGAGAAGCTGTGGCTGCCCCTGGATCCCTGGAAATGTCCAAGGTGAGGCTGGATGGGGCTCATAGCAACCTGGGCTAGTGGAAGGTGTCCCTGCCCATGGCAGGGAAGAGGAGGGTCAAAACTGGATGGTCTTCAAAGTCCCTTCCAACTCAAACCATTCTATGAATAATAACAGAAAACACAAAGAAGCATGTTCCAGCTTTTTTTTTTTACAACCATCCAACTCCTCTGAAGTCTACAAGGATGTGGCCAAAGCATTGTCACAGCTGTCCTTGCAGCAAGGAGTGAACACATTCCACACCACGGAGTGGCCAAGGGTGGAGTAGGGGGCCTTGGGAGCAGACTTTTAACATGCAGACACTGACAACGAAGCTGCAAGATTTTAATCACTGTTTTATATGTGCCACACACGCCACCCTCTTATTTTGGGAACAGCTTATTACTTTGTCTGGTCTGCTGCAAATGCTAATGTGTGTAGATGCTAATCAAGGTTCCTGTTCTGCTTTCCCGCCTCACCTAATTGGATTGCATTAGAGCTCGCTTGGGAGTTTGCACTCAGAATCACAAATGGAATTTGGATCACGTCTCCCTGGTCTCAGCATGGTGGCAGCTGTGCTGCAGAGGAACAGGGGGAACAGCCAGCAAGGCCAAAAATCTCTGTGCAGCCAAATCAATCCCTTTGTCATGAAAATAAACATCCTGCAGGCACTTGGAAGGGACTGGACACCTCACTCTAGAGGCTCCAGCAGAAGTACAGAACTCTATTATTTTGCAACAAGCAGCAAGGGGTTTGGAGCGGCTACAGGAACGAGGTGGATGTGGGACATGCAGGAGGCTGGTTATTGAAATGTGGCATATTAAAAACACTGTGACCTGACTTAGGGAGGGAGGGAGTAAGGAAAGGCTTATGAGCTCCTTCCTTCTGCTATGGGTTTGGCTTGGCTGGTTTTGAAGCCTGAGGAGAAATCCCATCAGCTGCCCTTTGGTTCTTAATATAGTATTTGGACTTCATGGAAGTAATTACTCCTAGATTGCAAGAAAACTAAGCAAAACAATCATCACTTAGCTAAATTCACCCAGTTTTAGTGTGCACTCTCTTCTTCCAATGGGCTAGTTCTGTAATTATTCATATTTTTATTCATATTTTAAAGTCTGTATTCTCAGAAGTGGTACTTGGAAGAGGGATTCAAATTTTTGTGAGAAGAAAAGCAAAGTGAAAACGTCCATCCTAGAAAAAAAAGTTTATTTCGTCTTTTAGTTTTTCAGTGTGATGTGATTGGAAAGAAAACCCATGAAAGTTACTGAGTTACTTGGCTGCTCCCTGGCAACTGTTACCTAACAATCACAACCTGATATATGATATATATGATGTATCATATATAATATATTTTATATATAATATTATCATATAGAATATATCTTTATATAATATTTTATATTATATGATATCTATTATCTATTATCTATATATTTTTTTATATATATATATGTACATATATTGTATTTATCTGATAAAAAATGCCACAAGTATTTATGGTCAGAAATTCTTTGAGACAAGAAATCTGAATGAAAATTATTTGGCAACAGCTGAAACCAACTGCCAAGTGAACTAGACTGACTCCAAGGCCTCATTTATTTTTGTAAAACAACCTTATCTGCTTTTTTCTTTCTTCCACGGAGAGTTTGAAAACATAAATTTTTCCATCTCTAAACAGAATGTCCAAGTGGTAAGAATGGTTTGTTCTTTCCTTTATGAGAGAATTGGAAACACGAGCTCAGATGTATTCAAAAGTAGAGCCTGAAGAGCATTGAAGTACTGCTAAAATTCATGGCTCTGAGCCTAAATTACTTCAGATTTGGCTCATAGATGATAGTGGCATCTTCTCTGTTTCCCCGCAAATACTTAGCTACCAAGAGGAAAACCTGGCATTTTATGTGTGTTGATGTCATTCACTGAGGTTTGTTGTAAAACTATCTAATCCAAAATATTTTTGATTATTTGTAGTTTTATTACTGATGGAGCCCAGGAATGAGGAAGAACCAGGAGTTCCAGGCACAAGGTTTACACATTTTTCCTTCTAACACTCCAACTCCAACTCTCTCTCTCTTGGTTCCTAACTCAGTGCTACAACACATTGCTATTATTTTACAATTTTCTTTACCTCCTGACAGGAAAGAAGCTTCAAGAGGAGGACAGCAGCCTCTACTCATTTTGACTTTTCATGGAGAGAAAGACTGAATGGATCCCTCTCATTGGGAAATGAACCTCAGGGGCTCTCCAAAGAGCCAATTTGAACCCATCCATGGGATGTGCACAGGTTATGAGCACACCAAGATGATGAAGAAACTTGAGAACAGTTTAACTTTTAAGGTGAAGAAACAATCTTTACATGGTATCTACTAGCTTCAAAGAGAAGGGTGAGCATTAAAGAGGGAAAGAGGTACTGAAAGGGAGTTGCTTGGCAAGAAATGAAGATGTAATAACCCCAGTATGATAATTGACACTGTCCTGGTGGTTATAGTTATATTTTACATGTTCAAACTCAGAGACCACACAGCAAAAAACCCCTTTGGGTTTCTTATCAATCAGCTCCTCTGTTTATTATAAACACAGCCCAGACTGGGAATCAGCAAGAGCAGTGATGAAAGAATTACTTCTGCTCCTCTGAGAAGCCTGGCATCTTTCCCTTTGCTAATGCTTCCTCTCTGTGTCTCCTAAGGGTTCAGCCCTATTTGCTGCAATCTTCATTGTGGGTGCTCAGTGCTCAGTGTCTGCAATATCCCTGCCTGCCTGACATTGAGTAATAGCTTCTAAAAATGCCTCGAAGGCCATTTCAGATGTGGCAAAATGGTCTGTAACAAAATAGGTAAATGCAAGGACCTCATGGGATTTATATAAAAAGCCCCTGAAGAAGGGAAGGAAAATAATTGCTGTCTGCGTTCAGCTGCTCTGTTAAAACATTCTTTGCTTCAACACTTTTCATGGATACAATGCTAATACATTTTCTTCTGGGAAGATGCAGCTTTTCTCACATGAATGTCTATCACCTCAGGGATATGACTTTATTCGTGTCAAGAAACATGCCAGGAAAAAAGAGTCACATATGGGAGCAGTTTCATACACTTTATTCTTTTCCAAGGCTTTGCAGAGTCTCGTGGAAGATCCTTCCATGTGTCAATCATCTCCACAGTCCCAGCTTCTGATTGAGAGGTGTAATAAAATCTCTGGTAATGGTGGGAAATGGTAAAATAGATCAAAGGAAAAAAAAATCTTCTGTGGTTGAAAATACTTCATTCTACTTAAACTTAACTATAATCTATATGCACTAACTTGCATGTAAAATTTTATTCCATATTTATAAGTACTGAGGGTTGACAGTCATCTACAGAAGATGACAGAACAGCCTCTTAAATCATTGTTTTTCAGGAACCAACTTCTCAGGACTGGAAAGAAACAACAAAGAAACAATGCTTTAAGATAAAAAAAACCCCTGTTGGACAGACGGTTGCCAAAGACTTTATCTTCTGATAACTATCTCTTTCTGTTTCTGCTGGAACAGAAGCAGGGTTGATGAGCTTCGTTGAGGCACATTTTGTGCCTGGGTTTCTTTTTGTTGCCATCACACATAATCTGTGTGTGCTGTCGGAACGCTGTGCCAAGGCTGAGAGGGGATGAGGCTGCCCTGGATGGGAGTCTCACCTTGGTGTCATTGGAATTTCTCACCAGAGATAGAGAACAGTGTGCTATCAACCTGTGAGGATGTGCCACTCTCCCCAGCACAGCGAGGAGCACTTTAGAGACACTTTTAGTACAGAAAACTTCAGAGGAAGTGAATTTGGCAATCAACCTGGCAGCCTTCACTCCAGTGAAACCATTATTTCAATCAGCCACATACTGTCTTTTTTCCCCCCAAAGTATACACTGCAGGGTGTAGCCTGAGATATCCAGATTTTATTTCATAACTGTTCTGCTTTACATTTCATTTGGTTTAGCTTTTCCATTTCTCTTAGCTCTGCCAGCTATTGGGAAGCTTTATTACTATTTTTACAGCCTTCTAAATGCATTACAGGGTTATACCAAGCATTTTCAATGTCTTGAGGCAGTTCTGTCCTGCCTGTTGCTAAACTGCTTTGAGTAATGTGGTTATTCAAAAAATAAATACATCTCTGTGCAATGCATCCAAATGTGATCCCCTCTGAAAATGAGTTTAAATTCCGTACCACATCTTTGGCTCAGAGGTTTAGAGGGTTTTTTTTTAATCCCTCTCTCAAGTCTTTCAGTCAGAGCTGAACTTTCCAGGAATAAAACTTCCAAGAGTCTTACACACAGTACGACGAAATTCGGCAACAGAAATGACACAAACTTTTATCCACTCTTTAGAGTCATTGGAGATTATTTCAAGAAATGGGTTCTGCTCAAAGCACCATCATGTTCCTCTCTGTGTGTTTCTGAAGCAGTCATGGCTTTCATCACTTCACTTTTAAGGAGCCTTATGCTATTTCTCTGCATGCTGAACTACAGGCAGTGATGACCTGTCAGTCTGAATTACTTTCATTCTCAGAGTCATTATCAGGAGAGGACTAGAAGAAAATCTTGTTAAGAAATAACATCCTCTGCTTTTCTGCGTAATCACATTTATGCTAAAAAATATCTTTAAAGACACCTGCTTGGTGATACCTGAAATTAGTAAGAAATGACAGAGAAAGCAAAATATCTTTAGAGGTTCTCTGCTGCACTCACTGAATTTCATGACTGAAAGCCCTTCTTTCAATCACAAGCACCTTAAAAAAAAAATAAAATAGATGCAGAACATGTTCAATGCAAAGAAAGGTGTCCTAAGGAGAAGAGGACTCCAGCTAGCTCACTGTCCTGTTTTAATTCCTGTGTCACTGTGACCCAGCTGCTGCACAGCACAGACCCAGCACGCTTCTGTGTGGCACTTTTAGGAAGTTTGGCTGCAGCAGAGCCCTGCCAGCCACAAAAGACTGTGGTGTTGATAGGGAACAGCTCCTTGTGCTCACCCTGCAGTGCTGGAACAACACAAACGGGCATCCCAAGGACTCACAGAATCATTAATGTTGGGAAAGACTTCTGAGATCGTCAAGTCAACAGTCCAGCCAGCACCACCATCATGTTCATCACTAAATCATGTCCTCATGTGCCATATTCTCAAAATTGAGAATTTTTTCAGCACTTTTGGGGGTGATGACTCCAGCACCACTCTGGGAATCTTGTTCCAGTGCTTAACAACTCTTTTCCACAAAGAATTTTTTTCTGTTATCAATCTAAACCTCCCCTGAAGCAACCTGAGGCTGTTTCCTTTTGTCCTGTTCCAAGGAGACTCTGGGCCTGAATAAAGAGTCTGTGGGTCAGCATTGTCCTGGAAGAGCAGTGGTGGCCTTGGTTTGTGTAGAAAGAGGTGATGGGCAGCTGTTGGAATTCTGGAAACTTGGATTTTAGGATTTTAGTGTATCGTAATACATGTAGTATATTGTAATACATGTATATCAAATACAAGATAGAGGATTTTAGGCATTGTCTGAGTCCTTCTTCTTCACCTTCTTCTTCATGGGTTTAGGTAGTTTTCTGTAATTGGGTAAAAAAGGTCCACATTGTGGGCCTTAAGCAGTCATTCTTGGGTCAGAAATATAAATATTGTAGGTGTCACCTCTTTATTAGGTAATTAGCTCATAAATAACCTCAGAAAGAGTTAGAGGTAAACCATTTAATCTCATTTCTTTAATCTGCTAGTTAAAGCTCATGGGCGTGAGTCTGTAAATAGACAAGAAATAATAAACATCCAAGTCTGAACATATAACTTATGTTTCCAATATATTAATCCCAACCTTAGGGAAAAAAAAACAAAAACAAAAACAAAAAACCAAAAACAAAACAAAACAACCCAAAAAACAAACAAAAAAACCAAAAGCAAAAACAAAAACAAAAAACAAACAAACAAAAACAAAAACCCCAAAACCAAACCAACAAACAAAAAACACCCAACAGAAACTGTTATAGGCAGTAATAAAAGGATGGAAAGTTGTGCAGGAGAAGTGAATGGGGTTTGGGTGGCTTAACTCAGCAGCTCCTCTGTTTTACAGCTCTGCCTACACAGCAGCTAAAACCATTTTTCAGTGAAGGGCCAATGAATTAGTTTCCAACATCTTTTTCAAAAAAGATAACCAAGCTGGCTTAGGAAAAGCATGCAGAGGTATCAGGGGGGAATTTGTAGAGCTTTGGGATGGACTTGCAGCTGCTGAGGAAGTTGATTTTACCTGCTAGAGGAGGAAAGCTGCTGACAGAAGAGATTGTGCAGGTGGGGAGTTCACATTTTTTTAGCAAACTTCACCTTCCAGCAAGAGTTGCTCAGGAAACCTTTCCCACAGTGTGATGGTATCTGACAGAAAATTGTAGCTGCTGATGGAGAAAATGGTATGTGCTTAGCCAAGGATTTAGCTACTAAAAATATCTGATTATAATGGGAAAGGCCTAAAAATCTTCTTTAATTTTCAATTAAACACTTCACTGAACAAAGCACTACACAAGATTTTATTTGGGCTCCTGCTCAACATGTTGGAACAAGATGATCTTTAAGGTTCCTTCCAATCCAAACCAGTCTATGACTTTACAAAACTCTTTTTTTTCTGTTTATGATTGTACAGACGCTTGTTTTAAAAGTCACTAATTGTCAAAATAGAAATAAAAAAGACAATCTGACTCTTGGAGACAAATTTTATCTATAACTCAATTGAAAACAACTTTTAATAACCCTCCATCACAAGAAATGAATTGAAAAATAAAAACCATGAGGGTGATGTGAAGTCAACATGAAACTTCACATTGAAATGCTGCTCCAGTGTTTAGAGAAGAGTGAGCAGTGAAAATATATTGCTTTTGGCCCAGAGAATTGGACTAATCATGGGACAAGAATGATACAGCAGAGGTTTTTGATTGAGCTCTGTGCATTTCTGGGATGGGGCTCTGGGAATTCAGTCTCCTCTGTGTGATTAATAAACACTGAGTTAATGGGGAGAAGGGATCAGCAGATCAACCACAGCAACATCTTGCAGAACAGAGCTCATGAGAGCTCACACACTTCTCCTGCACTGTTTCCAGAAAAACATCCAGTCTTTATCTGTGGAGAACCAAAGATGGAAAATCTGCTGACTCCTTTGGGACCTTGTTTCACTCTTAAAAACCTTCGTCCTTCCAGCCACTGGAATACCCCTAGTTTAACTTTTCCAGCTGTTGTTTCTCAGTAATATTTTCTTTTCTGACCTAAGAAACTGTTCTGCGTTTGTGGTTATCTCCCCACAGGAATAGTAACATTGTTGTTAGTATCATCTAATAATAATTATAATTTATTTTAATAATTATAATTTATTATTGTTCTGAGTAATGCTGATAACCAAATTTTCTTCCTGATGTTTCTTTTTGATAAGAGTTTATCAGTGTATGACACTTCTCACAGCCCCCCAAACCTTTTTGTAGCTCATTTCCTTATTTCTTCAGGATTATCCTAAGAGACTTTGCATAATGTGGACACCAGCCCAGTAATGCTCCAAATGTATATATTAGGTAGATATTGACAAATGTTAGCAAATTCTTGTTTGAAGGGTTTCTTCATTCTCCCAAGACAAAATGCTGAACTTTTCACATATTCAGTGTTGTAATGAGTGTTATATTGCACATTTTACTATTTCTTTACTTTCTGATTTCATAGGGTCAAATGTTGTGTCTGATGTGCAAAAACCTGATAAAAATTAAAAAACTACCACACTATTACAATTCAACTGGTAATTTAAAGAAGTAATAGGATATATTTACCCACTTACATTGCACCTGTGATGTTGCACCAGGCAATTATTCTAAAGGAAATCAGATCTGTCTAAAGGAAGTCAGATCTGGTTCAGTCCTCTGCCTTCCACCTTGGCTGTTCCACCTGAATTTACTGATCACATAATCTTCCTCAAGGACAAGAGGCTGCTGTACTTTCTGATTTAGACCTCACTCCTCATCCTGCAATCACGGTCCTCATTTTAAGTGTCTGTCACGCTGATGGTGGCCTGAGCCATGAAACCTTTCCTGCAAATTTAAGTACTCCCTGGCTGTGAATGTGATTGACAGCCCAGCCATAGATGTCTGTAGTGGCTGAACTCCAGCCAGCAACCAAGTACCACACAGACCCTTGGTCACCCCACCCCTGCTCCCCTCCCTGGTGGGATGGGGAGGAGAATCAGGGGAAAAAAAACAAACAGTGGGTTGAGATAGACACAGTTTAATAATTGAAATAAAATAACAGTAATGATAAAGGGAGAAGTAGGAGGAGGAGGAGAAGAAGGAGGAGGAGGTAGAAGAGGAGGAGGAGAAGGGGAACGGGAAGGGGAACTGGAAGGAGAAGGGGAAGGGGAAGGAGAAGGAGAAAAGAACAAAACCTAAGAGAAGCAAGTGATGCCAAACAGAATTGCTCTCCAACTGCTGACCAATGCCCAGCCTTTCCCCTAGGGTAAATATTTGGAATGATGTTCTATGGACTGGAATATTCCCTCAGCCAATTCATCCAGCTGTCCTGGCCATGCTCCCTCCCAGAACATGGAGAACTGAAAAGCCCTTGCTGTAGACTAAGCATGACTTTGTAACAACAAAAACATCAGGATGTTATCACCATTATTCCTGTACAAAATCCAAAGCACAGCACTGTGCCAGCTACTGGGAAGAAAATTATCTCTATCCCAGCCAAAATCAGGACAACGTCCCACAGAGCCTTTTCCTTGACCTGCTCTGTCTCCCAGAAATGGTTTCACACGTCATAAGAAACACACTATTCTCACTTTTGCTTTGTCATCATCTGGCTAAAAATTATGAATAATATTTTATACAGATTCATTCTGTCTGCCTGCATTTTGTGAAAATGAGGCAGTCTGAATCTGATTCCATCCCCTCTGCAATTTTCTCATGGGATTCATCAAATCCCATTGTGTTCTCACTGAAGAAGACACTTCTCTTTTAAGCAGTGTGAGTCAATACCAAAAAGGTGATAGTCAGGGGAGGATCAGAGAGAGCAACACCCACAGGTTTGGTCATTGTGTGTAGAGAGGATGGAAATGAACTAAAGAAGTTTCAAATTTTGAGACAGACGTTTTATTTATTAAAAAAAATATACGATAAAATATGTATTTGTGATACACACATTAATCAGAAAGGAGATGTTGCCGCTTGCATCAAAACCCTCACAACTATTTATAGAGAATCCCAGAGTTACAGAACGGTTTTGGTGGGAAAGGACATAAAGATCATCCAATTCCAACCTCTACCATGGACAGGGACACCTTCCACTATCCCAGGTTGCTCCAAGTCCTGTCTAACCTGGCCTTGGACACTTCCGGGGATCCAGGGGCAGCCACAGCTGCTCTGGACCACCTGGTCTAAGGCCTCACCACCCTCATAGGGAAGAATTTATTCTATATATGCAACCTAAATTTCCGCTTTTTCAGTTTGTCAGTAGCATTATATTACTTTCCTTAATAAAATCACTCCTATTAAATGTTAACAATGAAGAAAAACCTACCATGTTTCCCTCTTTGAATTTGTGATTGGATATTGTTGTTGAGAGCTTTTTATGGCAAGGATTTCCAAAGCCATTTAACCACATAAATCTGTTGCACTCTGAAGTTGCAACACCTGTTTTTTTCCAGTGTGATCTTGATGTGCTCAATGCAAGCAATTCAGATACTGAGCTCTACATATTTACTTTGGTCACTTCTCTAGACTTATTTATCCTCTTGTTTTCTCACCCTTTTTACCCTAAAGCCCCTGAAAAGTCCCCATGACTCAAACAACTACTTTCACTAAACCATTCATGTACGTGACACTGGACCATGTGTCTGTATTAGACTAAATCAAGACTTTTGGCATTGAGCCCCTGCCCAAAAGAATTCCCTGCATCTGCATCTTGTTACAGGCTGCATCCCATCCAAATGCCAGGCTCAGCTCACAATTTCACAATCCTTTTGAGCAAACACAATGGAATATGGTTATTCTGCAGAAATTTGCTATAAATCTTAAGAAAAAAATTGCCCTTTGGAGGATTACTGGTCATTGAAACTTACAGGGTTGCTCACCCACATGAACAAACCAAAAATTGTTTACCCAGAACGGTTCTGTTGAATCCATCATATTTTTTGCAGTTTTTTTGATTTCACCATAAAAACTAACTTTTTTTTTTTTTTTTGAATCACAGAACTATTAAAGCAATTGAAAAACATGGTATGTAAGATAAAGGTGATTTAAACCAAAATAGAAATCCCAATTGATACTACTTCATGGTTATTTAAAACAGTTTAATTTAAGACCTGAATAGATTAAAACATCCTTCTGCAAATGGTTTAAATCCCTGGTGGGGTAAAGATAACCCAGCTGGATTTTGCGTTTTTTTGTTTTCAAGGGGCCTTTGCTCAGTATCTTACAGAAAACCAGAGGATTAATGAGGTCAGACCAATACATTTGTTAGTCAGAAGCAGTCATGTTGTCAAAGCATTATTTGGGAACTCAGAAATTCTCGACTGTAGGTCTTATTCCGTCCTAATAAGAATGATATTTAGAGGAGATTTGTTGAAGTAATTAGGTGTCCCACAGGTGCAGATTTTTATTCACATTGCACATTAGTTGGGCCATGGTTGGCTTTTACTGTAAACCTCAGGTTTGGGCTTCCAGGTTCAAATGGAATTTCAGAGCCAGGCTTGTTCCAAAGGCTCTTGGACTAGAAATGAGCTCTGAAGGACAACACTGAAATGGCAATGGGAACCTGCCTCACACAGAATCATGGAATATTCTGAGTTCCAAGGGACACACAGGGATCATCAAGTCCACCTCCTGCACTGGGCAGACCCAAGAATCCAGGAGGATGGAGAGAGATTTTTTCTCAGGAAGGAGACGAGACAAGGATATTCATTATTCAAGAGGATGAGGTTTAGTCTCAGGATACTTCACATTATGGGCAAATCTGGTCTGATTATCAGTTCAAAGTCTTGCGTTTAATCATCCAGAACAACGAAACAGTTTAACTGGAATTTAGAATGGCCACAGAAAGGAGGAAGGATGGAAACAGATTAGCTGAGACTGCAGGAACATCTTCAGCCTCAGAGGTTTCTCAGAGCAGACAGGATGGGTTTACACAGGGTTGTACTTGTCCTGAAGCAGGAGTATGGACAAATTGACCTTCCAAGGTCCCTTCAAGCCCTGTCAACTCTAGTTTAATAATTCCTGCACATAAAATAGGAATGGATTAATTGAAATGCACTAATGACAGGGTCTGAGGTGGGAGTTAAGAACCAGAGGTCTGCCAGGATTGTTGCAAGGCTGCTTTCTCTTCCTGCCCAACAATGCTGAGGTGAAAGGATTTATTTATGCTATTAAACAAGAAGTTCTTTGCATGTTCTGTAGCTTGATGACAAATTTAATTTCCTGAAGTTTGTAAAAACATGCACTGAGATTAAGGGCCAACCAGAAGCACATCTTCCTCTACCCTAAAGGTTATGGAGCAGCATGAGAAAAAGGCAGATGAACCAAAAGAGCCTGGTCACATTGAGAATAAATAATTTAGTCACCTCCCAGCACTTGACTCTCTCTGTGCATGAAGAAAAGTTTTTAATTCTGCTATAATGTAATTCTCCTTTCAGGGTCACATTTACAACCCCCAAAGAGCTGGTTTCAGCTGCAGCAGACATTTGTTCTGCCCATGTCAATCTCTTTTCCAATTATCACCCTCTAGATCCCTTTGCAAACAAAATCAGTGCATGCAACTGGCTGTGAGACTTTTGGGAACAATAAACAGAATGAGGTCTTGATGAAAAGGTCAGTCCTGATCCAAACCTGACATCTCTCTTACTCTGTTCTGAAGCTTCTGTGAAGGGAATCAGGGAATCAGACTAAGACAGACCTGACTGTGAAATCTGACCCTTTATTTTGAGTGATATGGGATGACAAGTAAAGAAAGGGGAAGAAATTAAAATCTTAGCTGGTTTTAAATTTATTTGCAAACAGAAAGGGTGAAATTTTATTACCTTTTTTTTTAAGGAATGAATCTCAGCAGATTGACAGAAATAAATTTAAATATTTTTATTTCTACATAGATCTAGGCAAATTTTCCCCCTACTGCCAGTATCCAGACACACTTCCTGGGAACCTGGAGCATTTTAAACCATTTTAAATGGTTTAAACCATTAACCTTAAACCATTTTAGTAGGATATTCCTTCATCCTTGGAAGGGTTCCAGGCCAGGTTGGACAGAGCTTGGAGCAACCTGGTCAAGTGAAAGTTGTCCCTGCCCATGGCGGGGGGTTGGAACAAGATGATCCCCTCTAACCCAAACCATTCTGTGACTCTATATATTTGGAAAGAAACCCAAAATAAACCAAAACAACAACAACAAACAAACACACAAACAAACAAACAACACGCTCCCCAGAGATTAAATAGATTAAAGATGCCAGAGGAAAAAAAATCCCTTTCCCTGAGAAAGCATCTCTGACAATTTTACTTCAAGTGCAACAAACATCTTAAGCCAGTGAACTGTTGTTTTCAGGACTCCCTTGGGTCATCCTTATGATAACTCATATTTTTCTGCTTAAAAGACAACACAATAAAATACTTCTGATCCTTGCTCACAGTAATATATCAGTGAATATTTTGGGGGTGATCTATGCATTTTTTCAAGAATGAGATATCTATACAGGAAATATGAAATGATGCATGAAGAAAAGGAATAGTTTTTAATCACAGACAGAGTCACTGCTTAATGGAACATACCATTGAAAACAAACAAAATGATAGGGTGGAAGGTTTGTAGTTGAGGATCCAAACCCAGTGATCTGAATTTTGATTATTCTGGATTTTTTTTCTTTCATCACAGAAGGATTGAGCACTGATAAAATGTTTCATGGAGACATCTGAACATACCCAGATGGAGGGTTTGGATGAGATTTATCTCCATTTATTTTTTATTGAAATCTGAGGAGTTATGGACCTGAGCAGCTCTACTCCAGGTGTATCATGATCTTACACAAGACAGGAAAAATCACAGAACCCCAGAAAGGTTTGGGTTGGAAGGAACATCAAAGATCATCCAGGTCCACCTCCTGCCATGGGCAGGGACACCTTCCACTATCCCAGGTTAATCCAAGCCCTGACCAACCTGGCCTTGGACACCTGCAGGGATCCAGGGGCAGCCACAGCTTCTCTGGGCACCCTGTGCCAGGGCCTCCCCACCCTCACAGGGACCAATTCCTTCCCAATATCCCATCTAACCCTGCCCTCTGGCAGTGGGAAGCCATTCCCTGTGTCTCCATCCCTTGTCCCCAGTCCCTCTCCAGCTCTCCTGGAGCCCCTTTAGGCCCTGCAAGGGGCTCTGAGCTCTCCCTGGAGCCTTCTCTTCTCCAGGTGAGCACCCCCAGCTCTCCCAGCCTGGCTCCAGAGCAGAGGGGCTCCAGCCCTTGGAGCATCTCTGTGGCCTGCTCTGGACTCTCTCCAGCAGCTCTGCAGGTACCACAGCCCATCACTCCCAGTGACTGGACCATTGCAGCTCTTTGCACACCAGGCTTGGACGCTCACCATGTACTGGAGTGTGGCCTCCACACACTTTTGGGACCTCATTAACTGTCCTGTCCCCCCAGAGGCTGATTCTGAAGCTCTTGGAAATGAGGAAAGCACTGCCAGTTCTCACCCTCTGTTTTTGTACTGGGGTGCTGACTCCACTCTCCAGTGACCCTGGAAGGGGCAAAGGCCAGAAGTCACCAGTTTCCCTGCTGAGCTCAGATCTCGAGGCATCTAAAGAGAAAGATCCAGAGAACTTATCACAGCTCTTACTGAAGATTTATTAATGGCAGAAATGTAAACCTCGTTCAAAAATTCTGACTTGGCTTTGCCCACCGCAGAGACTTGTGAGTTGTGCTGGTGCAAGGGGGAGGCACTGCTAACCTAGGAAAGGCTGCAGCTGTGAGCAGCAGGGGGAAGTTATCAGCCAAAGTTTCTACAAATAATACATGGAAAATCTCTTGGCTTGTGTTTACTGAATGGCTTTAGCTGGGATTATCACTGAGCTCTGTCCATTCCTGCAGGAGCTGAAGGACAGGATCTCATGAGCACTGGCCATAAAAGGTGCACATTCTTAATCCCTGGACTCAGAGATGGATGTGAACTGCTCACTAAGCAACTATTCACTCTTCTTAGGGTTCTTAAATGCTAAAATGTCCACATTTGAATCCACTCCCTGCAAGAACAGCTTCAGTTACTGGTAGCTGAGGAAAGAAAAGTAAACAGCTTAAGGTCCCTCGAAAATCTATTGCTTTTCTTTCCCTGAATTGCAAAAACAAGTGTTAAAGCACAGGATGAAGCCATTGAAATGTGTTTTCAGTAACACTGGGGAGGGCAGAGCCAGGCAGGGACAAGGTCACTCTGGGATGTTAATGAGCTGCTTGCTTGACCCTGTTTGTGACCCAGAGCAAGTTTGTGTATTTAATTTATTTCACCCCTTACTTGCTCTGACAATCCTTTTCCCACAATGCCAACCAGCCTCTATGGAAATATTGAGCTCTCTTCTGGTATTAATTGTTGTGCAGTGTGCAAGATTCAACATAAGAAATGTGCTTCCATGCACGTGCACGGTGGGTGGGATAGAGGGCATCCTTAGTTTTCACAGAATCATGGAATGGTTTAGGTTGGAAGGGACCCTAAAGACCATCCCTTTTCAACCCTGCCACTGGGCACCTTTCACTGGACCTGGTTGCTCCAGGTCCCATCATGCTTTAGTGAGATAAATTTCTGAGGCAAATTATGTCTGACTGATGGATTAAGAGGCAGGAACTTGCCCACTTCTGGATCTATCCATGTACAAATGAGCCATAACCACCATCCCCTTTGTTGCCTTCTGTCAAATTTTTCCTTAAAAAATGGAGTCAGTACCACAGGCAATTTTAAAGCTGCCCACATCTGCTTTGAATATCCAGGAGTCATGGGAATCATCACTTAATGAGGACCTTATTGTACAACTAGCTTCTCTCTGGACAGGGAGAAAAGAAGAGTGAATTTGGGGACACACAGCAGCCTGGCAGTGCACAGTGGAGGACAGGAGTGGGAATTTTCCCTGCTGGGATGGAGAGGGGAGGGGTATTCCTCTGATCCTCGCAGAAAAACCCACAAGTCTCAAATCTTATGACACTTCCCAAACTTGGAGAGCGATGGACATTAAATACCTTTCACAATTTGGATGAAAACTGGGGTTAAATACTGCCATATCCATGCTGCTGGCTTGGATTATTTTACAGCTTTGCAGCCTCTGGCTCGGGGCACAATCCCACTGTGCTGAGCTGTAAGACTACAAAATGAAAGGATAATCTTCTTTGCCAGTCTAACCACATGACAACAAACAGCAGGCAAATTGAGAAGGAGAAAACACTACGAGGGTATTGCTCAGCATGTAAGGAAGACAAGTGGCACATTTCACATAACAGTAAAGGGGAAAAGGCACAAATGAGAAGTGACGTGCTTGGATGAACTTCCTCACGTCCAGCAAAGTGTAGGAGGGGAAAATTCTGCAAACATGACAATCCACAACCTTCACAACAGCCAAGACATGAAATCAAGAGAACTGTAGCTCCCTAGCAGAGATGACAAAATATTTCAGAAAGATTATCTGCAGGCACCACAAGTTTCACATATGACCTGGATTGACACTGAAGTGAGATAAAAGCCACAGGTTTTGTCACCTGTAACTGTTTACAGCATTTCCAGGCAGTGAGAAACAGCTGTGAAAGAGTTAACAGGGCATAAGGCTCATCACAGACTCACCCCCAGGTGTTTTGCCTTTCTTTATCCAGTTTGATGCTTCTGACAGCTAAGTCACCTCATTTAAAGGGGCTTGAGGGGCTTAAAACCTCTGTTGTCAGCTCCTCGTGTGCTGCTCCCGGGGGCTGCTGACCTGAGGCGCCTCAGGTAACAAATAGAAGTTTCCAGGGGATTAAGAGGGGGAAAAATTGACTGAAGGGTTCCGAGGGGAAGCTTAGTCACTGAGGGTTAAATGTGTTTGCTGTGAACTACTGGTTGGGCGTAGGCAGAGAAAGCAAGAGGTAACTGTGTGAGGCTCTTGTAGTATTTTGGCTGCCTTCATTTCTGCATTAAATAAGGCACACGATAGTTTTAACAGGGGGTTGTTTTTCTTCTGCCTGAGTTATCTGAACCCAACGTTAAACACAAACTAAAAGCACTCTGAGGTGTGAAGTGTTGGGAAAACGGAAATAAGAAGCTTCAGTTTTGAAAGTGATGCTATGAATCAGTTAGCTGAAAAAATAAACCAAAAAGGATTAAACCTGACAAGCTCCAAGGGAAGTAAACAAGCCCACTGCTTGCTGTTGGGAATTGTTTGCTTGGTATAATGTGAGTTTTAGGTCACCACGTCTGCATAGGTAATTACAGGGAGCTGCTCTCATTAGCAGCATGCCTCTCCTGCACAGAACCCAAAACAGCAGAAGGCTGGTGAAATATGGGGGAGTTTAAAAGAAAAGACTGTAGGATAAGGACATCCTTAATTAAAAACCAAGGCCGTGTGGTTATTCTGGCTAGAGCACACCCTCTTCCCATAGCAGAGGAAAGAATCACCGCTGGGTAAATCTGTTGTTCCCAAACTGAGTGACCAGATGTACATTTTACAGCTGGGCTAAAGAGAAGAGGTCTAAAGGAAGTTGAAAAATCCAATAGTTATTTTTTGAATTTTAATTGGTCAAAGAGGCAGATGCAGCCTGTATTTGGAAATGGTGTTTTCATATCATAGGCTTGTTGGTGTGACGCTTTTCCACCTGCATGAAACTTCATGGTCCCTGAGTAGAAGAGCCTTAAAAGCACAAGTAACGAAATATAAGGTTGATGATATTATGGGTTCCTTTTTTTAAATAAAGTGAAGAGAGTGCCAGAGTATGAAAGGCTTGAGGGTGCCAGAAGAGAGAACTGCACATTGCTGTGTTTTTATGGAGAAGGCTGCTCCCCAACATCCTGCAAACTCCTGGGTGCCTGATGGAGCGCAACAAGATGATAAGAAATATTTCAGGATTTAACCCAAGGGAGTGACTTGGGCTGAACAAGACCTAAGGACTTTATCACTGTTTGCAACTAGAACTGCAGGAGCCAGATGGGTGTTGGTCACTTGCCCCAAGGAAAGAGCTTCAAGTTGTGCCAGGGGAGGTTTAGATTGGATATTAGGGAAAAATTCTTCATGGAAAGGGCTTACTGCTCAGGGCAGTGGTGGAATTAAAATACCTGGAGGGATTTAAAAGCTCTGTGTGTATGGCACTTGGGAATGTGATTTAATGTGTCCTTGGTAGTGCTGGGTTAAGAACTGGGCTTGATATTCCTGAGGGTCTTTTCCATGGTTAATGATTCTGTGGGTCTGCGGCTCTGTGCTCCACAAGCATCTGATGCTCAAAGCCTAAAAATTAAACCATACGAAGCAAAAGGAATTAGTTTTAAGGTATGTTCCCCAGGTAAGCACTTCCACTGCCACTTGTTTCCTTGGAAAAAACCTCCTCCCAAGCTTCTAATCACATCTTTGATGTATCAGGGTAAGTCTTGTAAATACATTAAAATTTACTGCCCTGAATTGTTGAAGAAGGTGCCACTCCCAGACCCTCTAGTTGTCTCTAAGTGCTTTGCAAACATCAGATAATTTTGAAAGGCCTCAAGGTAACTTCCCTGGCTGGAAAGCTGCATTTTGTAATGCTTGGTGGGGAGCTGTGGTTTCCTGAGCGAATGGATTTGTGCAGCAGGTGTCAGCATAGCACAATATTTCATTTCTGCCAGGATCAAGTCTCAGTGATTTGGTTCTGGTTGTTCAGCTGTTAAATCACTTCCTGATGTGTGTAATGCAGTCTGTGCCTGCTCCTTTTTGCTATAATTTCTTTCATTGTTGTTCAGTTGTGTTTTTCTCTACTGCTGAGATTGTTCCTTGCCTTATTAGGCTGTGGAACCACTTCATAATTTTTTTCCATCATCTAATGTCGCAGTAAAAAGTCTGAAAAGAAGTTAATGCTGCACTGTATAATCCATGATAAATATCTCAAAGACATTTAGGAACGTGACTCAGCTCTTAGGTGACATTTTAGTTATCAGTGTTCTAATCCTTGCAGCTTTAGGTCCAGATTCAAAGGCATTTAGGCAACTGATCTCCAGTAAATTAAAAAAAAAAAAAAAAAAAAAAAGGAAGTTTATCTAGGACCTATCTTTGATTCAGATTTTCATCTGTGAGCTCTCAGATTGTGCTGAATGCTAAAGCCAGACTTGCCTTTACCTCTTTGAGAAGATAACCAGGCAGGAGGAGAGAGACCACACGGAAAAGAAGATTGAAATGGTCTCAAATCTCTTCTCTGATCAATTCTGGAAGATTTTTTTCATATCCCAGAAAATAATTATGAGTCTTAGACATTCCTGAAAACATATCTCTTTAAATCTTCACAAAAAAAAATCCATTTTGGATAAAGAAATACTCATTGGAAGAAGTGTTTGACCTTGCCTTCTTGCTGAGATATTTATGATTTATGAGATCTTGTGTAAGGGGCTGGGAAGTTATACAAGTGCTTTCCTGCAAGATATCTCCACATACTCCCAGAAATAATCCCAAATGTTCTTAGAGCAATTGAATGCAGGACAATATCTTAATAGGTTCCTTTACTACAGAAGTCACTGGAACTTTTGCTGTCACTTCCAGCCCTTCCCAGCACCCACCTTTTCATCTGCCCTTGATATAAATCTGCTTAGGCTACAGAATTTAAATGACAGGGAATTTCTTTTTGTGTTTTTCACCAATCACTACAGAGGGGCTTTGATCTCTTTTTGTGGCTTCTGAATTGCCCCAAACAACTGTGCAAATAAAAAGATGACAATACAATAAATAAAAGAATGAGAAGGCACATGAAAGCATATTCAAATCAAGAGCACCAGCAAACTGGTTCTCTTGCCAACCACCTCTGGACCCAGATAATCCCAAATATTCAGAGCAGAGAAATTACAGGAATATCCTGGCTTGCTGTGGCCTATTTTCTAGGAATCCAGGCAGCTGGGAGTATGATCTTGTACACAAAACATATCAGACAGGTTTCTTGTACTAGCACGTAAATTTCCCGACTTAAAAACCAAATATTTCTTAAGGCTGCTCAGCTGTATTTCTAGCAGGTGTAGGGGTGTTTTATCTTGAGGATTCTAAAATGCTGTCAGTCCTTGTCGGGCTCTTTCTCAGTGTGGTTGCACAGCTCCAACATTCTGTTTTGTGGATTATTATAAATGGCAGCAGTTGGCATTCACACAGGTACAAAAATTGCAGCCTGGTTTTCCTGCAAGGGAGAGTGAGCCAGGGGCACAGTGAGCAGTGAAAGGAGCTGGCATCTGGCTTAGTGCATCCTTGGTCTCCCTCTTGTGGCTCAGCTGGAAGGAGCTGCTCCATCCAGGATGTGCTGCAGCTCAACATTCCCCTCCTGCCAGGAACTGAGGGAACACTGGTGAAGAAGAGAACAGGTCGAGCAGCTTTTTTCCAGCATGTGGCTGCAAGTACCAGCATGGAGAACAGAGCAGTGGGAATTTCCAGGCAGGCTCTCAACCCGTCTCTCACCTTTTAGTGCATCATCTACAAACTAGGAGAAATATCATCAGTATCTCTTTACTGTGCTCATGGAGTGGGGAGAAGGGAAGAAGAAGATTTGGAAATGTGTTGGGAAATATATTCAGGCTGTGACTCAGGATGTTCTGTTACTGCTGAGCTCTGGCTCCCATGTTTTACCTGGTGGCTGGAATTAAGAGTTTAGAAATTCTAAAACCCAGTCATTAAGTTAAAATATCATAAAAATATCCACAAGTATGTGGTTTTGTGTATTTTTATACTGGTGCAAGTTTTGTCTCAGCAGGGCCAAGGCAGTGACTAGGCATGGCCTGTGCTAGGCTTTGCAGAGGTACCTTGACTCTTGGGGCCAGTTTGGGGCCCCTCAGGACAAGACATTGAGGGGCTGGAGTTGGGTCCAGGGAAGGGTCTGGAGCACAGGAGCAGCTGAGGGAGCTGGGAAAGGGGCTCAGCCTGCAGAAAAGGAGGCTCAGAGGGGACCTTCTGCCTCTGCATAACCACTTTAAAGAAGGTTGTAGGCAGGCGGGGATCGGTCTCTGTTCCCAAGTAACAGGACAAGAGAAAACAGCCTCAAGTTGTGCCAAAGGAGCCTTAGGTTGTATATTAGGGATAATTTCTTCCCAGAAAGGGTTGTCCAGCCCTGGTTGCTGCTGAGGGCAGTGGTAGAGTCTCCATCTCTGAAGGGATTTAAAAGCTGTGTGGATGTGGCGCTTGGGGACATGGGTCAGTGGTGGCCTTGACAGTGCTGGGGGAATGGTTGGACTCTGATTTAAGAGATATTTTCCAACCTAAATAACTCTATGATTCTCTAAATCACCCTGTCAGCAAAATCAGGTGATAATTTGAGTTTCTTCTAAAGGGATTTTGATGTGAAGAGCACATTTTGTATTTCTTCTCTTTGCCTTTGGCTTTCTGAGCTTTTCTGCCACAAATGGGTCTGTAAGTAGTTTTGTTTTTTTGTTTTACTTTCTTATTAAAAAAAACAAAACAAAAAAACCCCAACAAAACCACAACAACAAAAAAACCTGGTGGTTACAGCTGTTAATATTTGACTTTAAAAATGCAATATCAGACTCCTATATTTCACAATACTGGGGGCTTTTTTGTATTTTGAAGCTGGGCATTAAATTGTGATTAACAGCATCACCCACTTGAATTGGCTTCCTTTTCCCCACACCTGGCTTACATGTGTCACAATATATGACATTTATCAGGGAATTTGGCAAGAGAAAATTAAAAAAATGGGTGTTAGATGGAAGTATAAGCTCTGAGACAGAGAAAGAAACCACAGAGGAAATGGTTTGTCTCTGTTGTGAAACTGCTGCTTCTGAAATAGAGGGAATTATAACCCACTCTTTGGCTGTGTAAGGTCCTATTTCTGACACTTTTGGGACTTTTAACCTGAAGTTTTATGCAAGAAATTTCTGCCTCTATATATAAAGACAATATCAGAAAAGCTGGATTTATTTTTGCTGTGGTGCTTGTTGCTGCTTTTAATTTTTCTTCATTGTGTCTCCTCACTGATGATTTATGTGTGAAGTCAAACCAAGACTACTGGAGTTTGAAAAAGAGCTTGTTCTGGCTATGCTGGGATTTGAATTTCCAGTCTTTGTACCAACCTTCCCTTTGGAGAGACGTGGCACATGTGGAAAAGTCTTGCAAGAACTTGCTTGATAGGAACTGCAGCTCAGCCCAACACTTGTTCATTTTTTTAATGCCATGATTGGGCTTTAATAATAATAATGGTAATAATGATGACAAATAAGAGAAGACAACTAGTCTTAATCTTATTAAGACTAAGAATCTTGAAATGAGAATATCATCTTAAACCTGACAGGGTGCAACCCTCGAGTTCCTACAAGCAGTTGCCCATTGGTGCTGGAATATCATGACTTGCCCAACTTTTTAACACTCTTACCCAGATAAAGGGGTTTCTCTTTGCTGCAGCATAGATTAAAGTTTGTAACACTATAAATTAGAAATATAGGGGGAAAAACTAACTGAACCAAGATTGAAAATGGATCCCACTTTGTTAGGAAGGGGAAAGTTGGCTTTAACACAAAAGCTTTTGAGGCTGAGGATTTGGGAGCATAGGGATGCAAACTGTGTGTAAATTTACAGAAGCAGATGTGTGAGCAGTGGAGTCTGTGGGCAGAAGTGAGGCTGCCTAGCCGTGTGATGTGGCACAGTTTGTGTGCTGCTGCTTAGGCTCTTCTGAGGTCTAATTAGTGCAACACCAAGTGCCTGAACTAACCCTAGAGGGCTCTCACAGCTCAGGAACAGACAGGATGGGACTATCAGAAGGGAGACTCCAAGCTCTCAATTTTCTCCTTTCTTAAGGAAATACCTGCTTTATGCTTATGTATGTGCATTGGCAAGTGTGCAATTTTATTTTTTTTTTTAAACAGAATTAGAAAGTGTTTGGGGTTTTACTGTGCCCTCCCCTTCATGCAGGGGGAGAATTTTGTCACTAACGAGGATTTTAAAAACATTTGTCAAATCTTTTGACAATTTCAAATAAACCATTAAATATCAGCTGATGAGCTTCAATTGTTGAAGCCTCTTGTGAGAATTATGCAAATAACTCTGAATTGGAAAATAAATGCAATATACTTTCCCTTCCTTCAGAGGCCCTGGTGCTTAAAAAAAAGTCAAATGCAAATATGAGATCTGTGATAAAGTTCTTCCCTGTGAGAGTGAGACCCTGCCACAGGTTGCCCAGAGAAGCTGTGGATGCCCCATCCCTGGAAGTATTCAACAATTCTCAGCTTTTTTTCTCCCTCACAGCCATACCTTTAAAACAAAAACATAATTTGGACCTTTTTCAATGCATTCACTCCTTTGAACTTTTGGGGCCAAGTCTAGGTTGTATTAATCATATTTATCCAATCATATAACATCCCCTTAGCACAGTTTCATGTTCTGGGTAATTTTTCCACATTTACTGGCTATAACAGTAATTAAACCCTTGAAATTAAAAGTGAAAGTGCCCTGATTAAGGAAATACTTCTGTAGCATTAAGAGAACACTTTACATTAAGGATTTTCAAGTGACTATTTACACACTAATGATTTTAATCCTAATGAGGACTTGATGTTCTGCTCCTCCAGAAGAAAAAGCCCTGGTCTCAGCACTAAAGTGATGCAAGCTTTTATTTTTCCTGACATTCTAATTATATATGAGAACAAAAACAAGACAGCACTGCTGGCATGTCAGATGGAAATTTTTAAAGAGGAGAATGGCAAGTAACTGGTTGTAGCCAAACCGGAAAATCCCACATTATTATTCAGGATTTGTTTGTTTGGCTTAAAAAAAGCAGGAAAGGATTAATGCCAGGCATATTACCTTTTTCAGCTATATTGGCTGATCAGAAAGCATGTATAAATACAGTTTAAACATTAAAGATAACCTGGCTTGGGTGCCAGTGTACTCAAACCAAACAAAAGCATAAACTACAAATAAAAAATTAAACTAATCTACCAGAGAAACAGACTTTTTTTTTTTTTTTCTGAAACATGATTAATTCCTCAGGATTAAGAGCTGCCTTGTATTTTAGGATCTGGTGTAAAATACTCATAATTCTTTTGCCTTTTGTAATGTTCACCCTCAGTTTTTATTCAAGCATCAGAAGTGGTGCAGCACCCATGTCAGCAGCAAGGAAAACTTTTCCCCTCTGTGGCAACTTTCTCCCATAAAAAATATTATCCAGAAAAGAGTAGGAGAAATTGAGATATTTGTATCTAAAGTTATTTGAACAAAAAAAATTCTGGTCTTGCTGCTGGAGGTTGGGGAGTTGAACCCTACTTTGATATCCACTGGGGTATATCTCAACATTCTGAGTAAAGAGAGCATTCCCATGAAATATTAGCATTTAAAATCAAATAAGAGCTGGGATGGGAAAGAACAAGCAGTCATAGTGTGGTCTCCTGAAAAGGAGAAAAGAGATTTGCTGGCAAACAATTATTATTCCACAGTTTAGGAAGGACAGATTGGCAGAAGGAACTGTTTCATGCACAGCTTTGCAAAAGTAAAGGTTTGGATTTGTGCTTTTAAAAGCATCAGTTGCTTCAAAAATTCCACAGTGCAATGGAAAAAAGTGACCAAAATTCAGCTAAAAAACTTACAAGTTTAAAGCATGTAACCAATAGCTCCTGAACAGCAGAAGAGGCACTAGGGAACACTGAAATGTTTGGGCATTTGTTTCTTTTCCTTCTAGTCCACAATATGCTACCTTCTACCCTCTAATCTTGTCTACTTTCCTGCAAAATAAGGCACAAACATATTCACTAGATAAAAATGAGAAAGACTTCTTGTAAAATGAAATTTTAATTTCCAAGGGGCCCAACTAAATGTGCTGTGCAAATCATGTTTCACATCCAAAGTACTACAGTATTACCGAATTAACTACAGAATCTTAAATTCAGACTCTTTTCCTTGAAGTTATTAGTGCTTTTACAGCTTGAAATCCAGCTGTGAGAGAAAATCCTTTGCATCCTGGTAACACCTGAAGAGATGTGGTAGGTGTGTGCTGTAAATGTAGAATAACTATCTTTAAAAAAGAGATACAGGATGTTCAGTGCAGGCTCTGCTTCACCGCATGATTCAATAACCCTTCGTTGAACAAAGACTTTTCAGATGCTTGTAATAATGTGCACTGCAGGAAAATAGAAAAAAAGAAACAGTCTGATAGATTTCGAGTCTTTGAGTCAAAGGATGAGCTGGGGAACAATGAAGTAGATGTGGATTTGGTTCTGATTTTTCTTTCCGAATTACTGTTTCAGGCAAGGCAAACAGAACATAATTTCTTTAGCTAGCATCTCCTCAAGCACATAATTGAGAAAACTGAGGACAAAAAAAAGAACTGTCCCCTCCTCATCATATTAGTAGTCCTCCTTTAAGAAAGCTAAATAAAATAGAAAGAGTCTGCTGGAAAATGCCAGGATGGGAAACTTCAGCCCAAACTCGTTACAGTTCTTGTTTTAGATGGCCATTAGATGTTGGGAGATACTTTGGGCAAGGCTGGGCTGGGTGGAGCACAGGGTAGATGCCCAGGGAGGTTTCTAACCCAGAGTAAGAACTGTGTCCCCCAGGGCAGGGCATGATCCTGTCCTTGGGGCTGGGGACAGAGAGGCTTGGGGCTCCCAGGAGTGGCAGGTGCCCTGAGAGGCTTTGGGGATGTGCCAGGTGCCCCTGGCACACTCCATGGAATGCTCCAGCATGGCAGGGATGGGGCCTCAGGAGACAGCTCAGGTGTCTCCTGTCCTTTCATGGGGCACAGCCCAGGGGATGGCCATCAGGGTGGCTTGGGCAGGATGGGCCCTGTGCTGTCTCCAGCCAGGGACTGCGGTTCCTTCAGGCCTGCTCACACAGACCTGCTGGATAAACCTTTCTCCCACCTCCTCCAGGCCATGGCTGAGGCAATCACGTTCCTCCTGGATGTGCTGGCCATTCTGCCTGGGCAGACACAAGATCCACACATTGATATGGCCGTGGTCCAGCAGATGCAGCAGTGTGAGGAGTTTCTGCACCAGGAGATGTCACAGCTGTGGCAGGAGGTTGAGTGGAGGGCCCTGGAAAAAGCTTTCCTCCACTCTGTGTTTGACTGGTTCTTTTGGGCGGCTCTGGCAGCTGTGCTCTTGAATACTGCATGCAAAAACAATTTGGCTCCAGCAGCTGCCCTGAGCAGGACAACTGTAGCAGCAAAGAGGATGATGAGGAGGAGAATGATAGTGAGGAGGATGAAGACCTCAATGGAGCACAAAATGTTGCCAAGTCTTTGGCTTGGCCCACCCTATTTCCAGTGCAGGAACTGCCTGACCTGAGTAGGAATCTGAAGCAGTTGCTGGGTGACTTCTTGATCAACCGAGACTGTTCACAGAGCACTCTTATGCCAAAGATTTCCCCACACACTGGCATGAACAGCACTCGTGAATTCTGGAGGGTCCACAAGAACTGAATCCTCTGCCAGCTGCTTGTGTTCCTGCAGCCACCCCCTGGTCACTCTTCCATCCTGGAGCAGGACACCGTGGGGCAGCACCCAGACAGATGCTCTGACATCTGTGTGGTGCTGGAGCATCTGATGGGGTGAGTTTTTCCTTGAGTTTTCTCCACTGCTGGGACAATGAGCTGCCTCAGGATCAGAGCTCACTGCTCCTAGAAACCCTCTGCACAGGTTCCCACTTACACCTGGAGCAAATCTCCAGCTGGGTGGAAAACTTGCTGTTTTCAGCCTGGCTGTGTTTGCCTCAGTGATGTCTGATGCTGCTGCCCTGCCCCAGCTCCTGCAAGTTCCTGCTGAGCAGCCCCTCCGAGGAGCAGAGCTGCTCTGAGATGGGTTTGGCAGTGCAGGAAGGCAGCACAGGCAGCTGCCTGATCCTAGGATAGGCAGGAGCCAGCTTTCCCAGTGTGCTGGTTTAACTGGGGCAGGGTTAGACTGGTAAGGGCTTAGGTTCACATGGGTTTATATTTTCATTTGGTGCGTAAAAATTGAAAATAGAGAGAGATGTCATTTCTGAGCTGTGCTTGTCCTCACCTCCAGGCTCATGCACATCAGCATCCCAGGAGTGATGGGAGCTGCCACCACACTGGGGCTGAGGGGACCTGGGAGTCTGAAAGGGATACATTACATACAGCACTAGGGGTAAAAATAGGAGAAAACCACAGAGCACGTGCTGTGGCATGAACTTGTTATAAAGCAACAGCTCAGGCAGCTTTGGAATGAAAGTAGAAAATACATATTAAGTCAATCAGAAACAAATTTGGTCAACAAGAATGAAAAGCAAGTTGCTGGGGCTGTGTCTGGGATGCCTGATGATCCCTGGTGTGGTGGCTTTCCACAGCGCCAAGGCACAGCCAGAAGTGGCACAAAGTGTTCACATGAATCAGCCTCCTCCATGCCTGTGTGAGCCATGCTGATCAACACCACCTGAATATTTGGCCCAGGGGTTGTGTTTTCTGGGGACAAGTGGTCAGGTTTCAGTGCGCTCTGTGAAAACGAATTTTTAAGGCTGTTGCGTTGGTCTCTCGCAATGTGAAATGATGCAGGTTGCTTTCTTTCCTCTCTCTCGCTTTTAACACAACAACAATTTTTGCCTTTGGGGACCTGCTTTAATTAACAGCATTCTCTGGTTGCACATCAAAGAGCTGGGGAATGAAAATGAGTTAAAACCTGGGCTTTTGGACCCTAGGAGTTTCTCTATCCTACTAAAATTGCAGGAAATGAAAGTGGGTTGTTTTATTTTTTTCCTTCTACCATTAAAATATTTAGATGGATTCAGCTAAATCTGTTTTCTTGTTTTGAGAAGAGCATTAACAGTGAAAACCACCTTGAGTACTGTGTGCATCACTTTGAGTCCTCTGTCCACTTCTGTGCCGTCACTTGAAGGATGACACTGAAGGGCTGGAGCTCTAGATGGGTCTGGAACAAAAGTCCTATGAAGAGGAACTGGGGTTATTTAGCTTGGAGAAAGTCTCAGGGGACACTGTTATGTTGAAAATGCCCTAGGAAATGGAAAGTACAAAGCACTTTTTACTATCTTTCTCCTGCCATTTTTTCAAAAATTCACAATTCTGGATCTTTCAGGAATATCTGTTTTTCTGTGGCTGCCAGGAGTAAGAGTAGTGCCCAAGCAGAAAGGTCTCGTTGAGGAATCCAGCAAGCTGTGAAGGTCTCTGAGGTGCCAACTCCTCTCCTGACAACTTGAGGCAGGTCCTACCCAACAATTTTGTTCCATGAAGTTGCTAGAGGAGGAATTGTAATTTTCACAAACATGACTGAGGATATTTGACTGAATTTAAGAAACAGATTTCCTTTTAATGTTATCCTTAAAGCCCCTTTCAAGATACTTAATATCTTGAATATTTTTTCTTGCTATTCTCTGTTAGATGGCTTCTTATGCTGACCCTGTTTTTAACATTCTGACCCTTCAAAAGCTGGACTTTGATAATTATATGAACTTGTCATTCTTTCCTGTGCAGAAGGAATTTTACTTGATTAAGGACAAGAGCATAAGGAAAATTCTTTCCCGCTCCAAATTCCATGAATATCTCTATTTTCCATGCTCATTTTCTTTATAAATCAAAACATTATTACAAGCTTTTCAGAGGAAACTGGTCACTGCAGTTTATAAGCAGCTTAAAGCATGCAGCAAACATGTCACTGATACAGAGATGCTGAGAAAAGCCATCAAAGTAATTTTTCCAGGATATTTTTAAGTGGTCGCTCTTCAAATTTGCACCCTACAGGCATAAATTCTGTGAAACTAAGAGAAATGTCTTGCCTTTTTTTTTTTTTTTTTTTTTTTCATACTATGCAAGCAATTAAAGTTCCTTTGGCTAAAACTGAGAAATAAAAGCTTTACTTTACCAGGGGCTTTTTCATATTATTCCAAGAAGGCAGGAGCTCATTGTATCATAAGACTTGTCCAGAAATCACAGAAATATTTAGACTTGTGCCATTCATAGCTTGAAAGGCCAGGACATGGGCTGCTTGGGGACAATAGGCATGAAACCCTTCTGCAAATTAATTACTTGCTCACAGAAATTTGGAGTCTCCAGAGAATCATTTGCACAGTTTTTCTCTCACTATGATGCAAACTCCAATGTATCTATGACTAAAAATGCTCCCAGATATAAAATTGCTGTATTTCAAGGCAAACTCATTCTTTCCTCCAAAGAATGAGTAATTACATTCTTTTTAAATTCAAAATAATCTAATCTTAATCTATTTTTTAAAAAATTGCCTCCTTTTTTGTTTTCTTTGGTGTTTTTGGGTTTTTTTTAGGATGTGGCTGCAGTCAAAAGTAGCCACCATTAGCCAGAGGGATGAGGTATAACAATCCCTCTTATTTTGACCATTTGCCTTTTCAAAAATTGTGGGGTGATTCTGTGATATTCTGAGAACTGGACAGCCTGGACTTTTTTTTACTCTGTGACTTCTGGCCTGAAACATTCACCTGAACAATTAATTTGCCAAAATCTATCTACCTGTGTGTCTACAGGTGCATGTAGATACATGTGATACACAAACACATTCTCCCAAAAAATTCAGAAACAGCTGCAGTTTGGGTAGAGATTGAAGAACTGACTTGGATTTAATTGTTCTCAGGAACCAGGATTGAGGGAGAGGTCTGGAGCCAGGCTGGGAGAGCTGGGGGTGCTCACCTGGAAAAGAGAAGGCTCCAGGGAGAGCTCAGAGCCCCTTGCAGGGCCTAAAGGGGCTCCAGGAGAGCTGGAGAGGGACTGGGGACAAGGGATGGAGGGACAGGGAATGGCTTCCACTGCCAGAGGGCAGGGAGAGAGGGGGATACTCTCCTGGGGAGAAATTGTTCCCTGTGCGGGTGGTGAGGCCCTGGCACAGGGTGCCCAGAGAAGCTGTGGCTGCCCCTGGATCCCTGACAGTGTCCAAGGCCAGGTTGGATGGGTTTTGGAGTGACCTGGGATAGTGGAAGGTGTCCCTGCCATGGCAGGGGTTGGAATGAGATTATCTTTGATGTCTCTTCCACCCCAAACCCTCCTATGATTCTAGAAATCACAAGCCTGACAAACAGAAGATGTTCCTCCTCATTGTTGAAGAAATTGAGCCCATTTTTAACACAAATTTCTTCATATAATTTGTGCTGCCAGGGTGAGCACAAACATCCAACCAGTCAGTCTTGTGTTCTCCTGTCACCTGAGTCCCCGAACACTGAACCAGGACACCCCACAGCCAATGTGTACGTCAGGGGAGCTCCTGCAGGAATAGCACTGGTTGAGGTTTCTAACAAGGACAAAAGAGTCTCATTCCAAGCTGAAAATCTTTGGTTTTAGCTCAGTTTCATTTCGAACCTCTCTGAAAATGACAGCTTGATTCTTTTACCGTCACCAGTTATCATAGCTCCCCTGATACCAGCTTGGAAAGACAGTGATATCCAACCAGCTTATTCCTGCTTCACTTCAAAGTGTTTCAGGAGTTTTGCCAGACTTGTTGATGCTCTTTCAGTATTCAGCATGAAACTTCACCTTTTTTTTTTCCCCATTTCTTCCCCCAACAAATATATCATGGACATTTCCATATCCCTACACTGTTACCAAGGAAAGAAATTGGCTTTTTCTGTTCCACTGACCCATATATTTGTGAGCATAAGAGAAACCTGAATTTCATTCCAAGATTTTTACAAGTTGATTTCCCAGTTTGCCACCACCTTTTACTGTCACTTGATGGTGATCTGTCCTTCACAAGTGCAGACAACACTACTGACCTGTCTCAAGAACTAGTCAATTAATGATCTTTGGAGCTTGGCCATTTCAATTACATCCCTAACACTTGTTAAACACTGTTTTGCACAAAGCCAGATCAGATTAGAAGGGCAAGAATTGCAATTGCAGTTTAGTTTGATCAGGTAATAATTGCTTTGGTTTGCTTTGTTTGTTTAGGATTTTTAAAAACTTTTTAAAACTTTTGAATCTATTATTATAGTACCTTACTGTTTAGGCCATTTAGTCTGCTCATAATTTAAAATTCAATGTAAATACATGCAATCTCTTGAAAATGTTAGCAAGGACAAAACTCTTTCTTCCCTGTCACTCTGATGCCCCACAGTGACAGGTTGCCTAAGAAAATAGAAGAGTTACATACCTGGAAGCAGTTATTCTCCTTCCAGGTAGTATAGAAGCTGAATCCCATATTTTACTCCCTCTCCCCGTATTTAAGTCCTTTATTATTCTGGAAATGTAATGTTAATTACATTAACATTCAATTCATAAGAATAACCACAGCTGGTCCACTCTTTATGGCTCTAGGGTCATGTATATGTATTAGGACAATATATTTTCATTTACAGAGAATTTTAGATAAATAAATCTCTTTCTATGCCATGATCCAGTAATCACCTGTGATCCATACCAGTCCAATATCTCAAATGGAAAGGAAAAACTACCACAGAACACAGGTCTTCATTAGAAGCAGTCAGAATTTCACGTTTTCCTGAATATTTGGGTTAAGCCAGGTGCAAATTGAAAGAAGACCTGAAATCCTGTGCTCTGCAGTGCAAATCAAGTGTAATACCTGATAATACTGTTTGTATGTCGATATTTTTACAACTTCCTCATTTGTAATCCATAGAGGAGCAAGTTTGTCATCAACTAATCCTTTGTATAAGCTTAATACCTTGCATGAGTGAAACGGGATGTGAGTCAGAGCAGGCAGTGATTCTGGGAGTGCTGTTCATTACAATTATCATGCCTTTAGCAGCTTTGCCAGCTCTTGCAGAAGTGTTTGATGTTCCACTTTAGAACTTGAGCAACTTCTGGTTATTTATCAAATGAGATTCTTTGAGGGGAACAGAAAGAAAAATAATGGCAAATGTTCCAGGTCAGAGCTTGAGCACTTGCTGAAAATCCCACTGATTCCTAAAGGTTGAAAAGGATCTTCAAGGACTCACATCTTGATAAGAACAAGAAATTCTTTAAGTCTAATGTAGTTTACTGAAAATGTAACTAAACTCCAAGCAGAACCTGGAGAATCTTTCTGCAGGGAGAATTTTCCAATTAATATGTTAATGTTAATCCAGCTCCAGTTGCCAGGACAAATTTTCATGTCAAACAATATTTATTTTAGAACTAGGCTGCTACTCCTCTGTGTGTGACTCATTTTTCATTGATTCCACTACCTCCACTTCAAAATCTAGAATCCTACATGCTTCATCCTTAATTCTTGCATGGGTGAGTGGTTTAGTTTGGTTTTTCATGATGTATATATTGAAAAAAAGCCTTTATTTAAAGAACTTCAGCCTTGTTCAATTGCAATGTGTGTTGTAACCAACCTACATCTGTGATTTCCCTAAAGGGTAGATGCCCATGGTTGCAACCAAGTACCTAAGAAGCCAAGAGAGAGAGAAAAAAAAAATTTGGACTAAATGATTATTAAATAGGATTATTTTAACTCATGTCCTTTCTGTTTATTACACCTATCTGGTGTTTACTGTGCTCTCATTCTTCTTTTAAGTACAAAATCTCATTCTCACACTGTAATTTTCAGTAAGATCCCTCTCCCTTGCGGAACAGCACAACCTCGTTGGGGTACCACCATATTTTTCTGGGATTTGGGAGCATTTTAAAGGCAAGAAAAGATAAATGCAGATGAGAAATGGCCCATATTTAGCTTTAAGGATGGCAACTGAGAAGAGTGGTGAATTTGCCACATGAAAAGTGGATGCCTTTATGGAAAGTAGATTTCCTGCCTAAAGCCAGGCAGGAAAAACAATGTGTGAAGTTATCTGGGAAAACCCGTACCAGAGATCCAGCAGGAAGATAAATTTGATCCCATCTCCTTCCTCTCTGACTTGCACCTTTGAATCCAATGGTAGGAATCACCATCTGCATAATCTTTATCATGTGTTCACTGCTCTGAAAACATTTGCAGCAGCAGCTGAGCTTTGTGTCTCTGCTCTTCTGCAGAACTCACACGTAAATGTGTCACCTCCTGTGTTGTTTGTGGCATCTGAGGTCACTGGAAAGACAGAAATAACCAGTTTGTTACGTATTTCTAGAATCCTGTGGGAAGCTGTGGGATTTTTTGGCCTGATGGCTCCTAAGTCATGGTGAAATCAGGTTTTGAGGTGGGAGCAGAATTATCATAAACTGCTGGGGGGACTTGCTGAGTGAGAACTTGTCCCAAATTTCCAGGGGTGGCGTGAAGGAAACAGCCACAACTTTCACTGTCATTGCATAAGTGCTGTGCTTCATCAAGGGCACTGTGTGACCTTTCCTTTTGGCAGCACTGCAAAGCATCCCCAGAGAGCTGCATCCAAAAAGAGCCAGCATTTTATTCCATGTGCACAGGAGTGCAGTGTTCTTGTCTGGGGCCTGGTACAATTAATTAAGCTAAAGGAAATTTGGTTTGGATGTTTGGTTCATTGGTTTTCACAGCTGAAGTGAAGGATAAAATCAGCTTCTTTATGATTTGTTAGGGGGGTGAAAAATCCTTCTTTTTATTAAATTAAACTTCCACATCAGCTGAATTGAGTAGAGGATGTTTCCATGTGCTCCTTTATCCCCACTCTTTCATGCTTGTACACCAAAGAAAGCTCTTTACAGATGGAAAAAAATGAGATAAATAGCAGTCATTTTCCAATAACAATTCCCTTTTCCCCATGTGACTGCTTTTCTTCAGAAGGCATCTGCTCACCAAAATAAACATGAGGATATTAAATATATTTCTTCCTGTAAGTCATATGAGACCTGATCATCTACTAAAATTGAAACTTGTCTGGGAGATATTCAAGCAAAATTGAAAGTCTTACCAGGAGTGCAGAAAACAAGCAGAAAAAAGCCATTCCTTTTCCTGAATTCAGAAACTCTTTGACAGGAGCTACCTGCCTTAGTTCTTATATTCACAGAAAATGCACTGGTTTCTCTCACATGGTCTCTCTTTCTCTGCTGGCCTTCAAATATATTTGGTTTTATTGAAGTGATAGAGCCTCAGGAAGCAGAGCTGCTGAAGGTGCCATGAGCATGTGATTGAATGGCAATCACAGAATATTAAATATTTGTGGTCTGAATAACACTATTATATAGATGGATTTGTGAAAAAACCCACATTTTATATATATTTCTATATCAAACATACATATATATAATGAAGAAAAGATGTTTTACCCTCAACCACGATGCACATCTGAGATCTGGTTGTCTTCCTCATCCTTTATTATATATAAATAACTTGTCGAACATCATGGCACAGATTGATCTCAGTTTTAGGCAAATATGTCTAAATATGCAGCCAAATACAGGCAGTTTACAAATACAGGCAATAACAGGGATTTAGGTGGTCTGGGAATGCCTTGGAAAAGCCTTTCCCTTCCATCTGTTAAGGTAATTGCAGCTTTTGTATTTGTAGATTCCACCAATTTGTGAACTAAGTTTATGAGAAAAAGAAGCTTAAAATGTAGAAAGTAGTTTTATTTGGTTAGAAAATAATATTTAAAAATAAACAATAATAAAAAGAATGTTGTGTCATAAGGCAAATAGCTTCAAGTTTCACATTTAAATTTCATATCTGCAAGAAGGTATTGCTGAAATTATGGTATTTAGTTATTCAAATCAAGGTGTGTTACTCCTGCACCTTCCAAAGGTATGAAAAATTGATGTGTTATCTAATGAAATTTGCATTTCTGAGCTTTGCTAATGTTGCAAGAGATGCAAATTTTGTTAAAGTGTTAACTGTTTTTTTGCTTTTAGGTATTTGGGGTTTGCAGCGATGGAATTGGATACTTTGCTGTCCCCAAGCCACCTCCAGGGGCCAATGCTTAGAAGGGTTTGATTTATATGTAAGACCAAAATATGGTTTTTATCTGGACTCTTCAACCCTCGTAAAGCCATAGGATTTATCTCCAAACAGGGTTGTACAACCCAGGGTGACAGATCCTACACTGCTTCAACAAGGAATTTTATTTGCATTGATTAGATCCTCTTGTGCAATTAAAAACCATAAACCAAGAAAAGCTTTCCATTTCTACAGCAGTGCACCTATAGAGCTCACAGTTTCTTCATCAAATAACATCCAGTTATTTTAGATGCTGTATTTAGTGGACTGCCTTTAATCTGACAATTAACAGTAATTAACAGTAGCAAAATCAATTCAAAATCAACATAAAAACCAGCAAGTTTGCCATGCACACACATCTTTCTATCTAGCAAAAACATATTAAGACTTTATGACTGGAAACTGAATCTAGGAAAATCCAGGCCAGTAATTAAGTCTGAATATTTCTTGCAATTGTTTCAGTTAACCATGGGAACATCTTAGTAAGGACTGTGTGAAATTCGTTGTCACTTGAAGTCTTTAATTGAATCTTGTGGCTCCAAGTAAATCACACGCTGTGGGCTTGTTGAAGGGAGACATAGAATAAAGGACAACAGTTTGTGTTATTTAAGTAACAGATGGGATAATTGGATTTTATATTCTGAGAAACATGCCTGCAAAAAAAGTTCAAATATAATTGAATTAGCTGATCTAATAAATCAATACTGAAAACTTGCCAAGATGACAGATCACTTCCTCTTTAGTCTCAGAGCAAAACAAACCCCAGCCTGTGTTAAGCACATATCCAGGGTAGCAGAGAGCATGGAAGTGAGCACATATCTCCATGTCTTCAATGTCAGTGCTATTCCACAACCCTCTAATTACTCACTGTGTCAGAAATCTGTTAAAAGTAATGGGAACTGCTCTTTATCTCATCTAACACCATCAAAAGAAAAATCCCACCAAAAACCTCACATGATTTGCTGGAATTTCTCCCAGTTGTCTCTCAAATAGCAGAGCAGTTTGCAAAGACAGAACTATCTGAAGCCACAGTAAATACCTGTGATCCAGCAGCTCGTGAAAACATGAGCTTTAATTAATTTCTGTCATTAATTAGGTCCCTCTATCACCAGTCATCCCTGATGTGAAGGTTTGTTGCCCTATAAATCTCTGCTCACCTTCGCTGATCATTCTTTCATGAGTTCAATCAGAAGGTAACTATGGCAATCCTTTCCATTTTATTTTTCATCCAACCCTGGCACAATTCAAAGGTCTTCCTATGTTGGAGTCCAGGACATCCCCTTGGATGGCCTGGGACCTGAGGAAAGGAGTTTGAGCCCTGGACAGGGGGGTGTGGAGACGGTCGAGGGGACTCGGAGACCTTGGCACAGAGCCCAGGAAGACACCGGGTTTGATTTTAATCCATGGGAAAAGCTTTCAACATTGCAGAAGTAATTACAAACTTCCGGGATGTGAAAATTGTAGTTTAGCACAGTAGATGATGTAGAATTTAATAGTTTTAGAATTTTTAGAATAGAAGTAAATGGGGACAAGATGGTGGAATTTGGGTGGTACCTCATGTACTTCTCCTTCTTCTTCATCCTCCATTTTTTGGGGCAGTGATGGCACAAAGTAGCTAGAGTGGATTGGAGCCGAAGTAGAATGTCACTTCTGGTGTGGGCACTGGGCATTGGCACAAAATAGTAAATAACTAGTACGTAATTATCTGTATAAATGTTAGGGGACATCCCATCTTTGGGGCAGTCGCCTCGTGTCCCAGCTGCTGTCCGGACCTTGGCTGGGAGCAGAGAAAATTTTGAGATACCAAATAATAAACAACACGAGAAACCTGAAAACAGACCTTGAGGACTCTGCTTTTTTACACGGACGCGACTCGGGGCTTTTAGAGGGCCAAGGACTTTAAACCACCTAAAGCTCGGGTGAGGAAACACCCCCCGACATTCCTACGCTGTAATTTTCCTGATCATAGACAGATCACAGAACATTGCCTTCATTTTGTGGCCATTTTAAAATAGAAATTATCAATAATCCTGTGAATTGATACAGTTTAACTCAAGTAATTCCCCTGACTGCTATCAGAGGCTTTTATTCCAGTGTCATTATCTCATAGTACATTTGGGTTGAACTATTCCATCAGGTCTCTGAAGAATGCAAACTACTCATATTGGGTCATTCAGGAGTTACAATAATTATATTTCAAACTTTAAAAAGCATTTTTTATCAAATACAGTAGATTTCCTGAAAGAAGGTAAACAGGGAATGGTATTGAAAGATATTGAATAGTGTTCCACAGCTGATCTCATCTCAGAAAGTGATTCATTATCAAACCTACTAAAGAACACTTCATTTCATGCCAAGTAGCTGCAAACAAGGGCACTGTGCAAAGAGCCCTTCTAAATTAATTAAGGTATATTAATAAAAGTGTGTTTAATAGATCCATTGAAATGCCATCTATAGCACTTGGGAAAGAGGAAAAGAGGTGCATGTAGGAGCATGCTCTGAAAGACACTGAACAGAAAAATAATTGTGATGCTCAGGTCTCTGAGATGCTTCATAACACGCTCAGGAACCATTTGGGGGGGGACAACAAAAAAGTCTGGAGCTTTTGTGGTGCTGGAATAAAAGTCCCATTTCTCCTGCATTTACAGCATTCTCAAGTGACAGACTGCGACCATGTGGCTTTTGCAGAAGCAGCAGCAGATCTGGAGAAAATGGTATTAAGTTTCAGCTTTCATGTTTTTCAGATTCTGTGCTGCCTAGGGGTGCAGTTCTGAGCCTCTCATGAAGTGTCAGTCAACTCTCTTCACAGAGTAGGGAGACAAAACACATCCTTTTCCTGCTGGACACCAAGGACAACTTTCAGGCCCAAAACCAAAAACAACAGTGGACTGAAGAGAGAAAACAAGAAGGATGAGACCTCACAACCTGTAGGTGTAATTGAACAATTAAACCTCAATATGCAAATGAACCAAAACTTATAAAAATATGGGACCTCGTGGCCAGCTGTCTATTTTGTGACCATTCTTAGTCCACCTTGGGTGTAGCTCTGGCCAGGCTCTTGTCCTGCCCAAGGTGTACCCTTAAAGGCCTTTTAATAAATATCTACTTTATTGTCTTAGCACTGTCCAGTCTCTGTTCCAGGTCACCCTTCCAAAGGAACATCAGCCAGACATAACTTCGACTCTTTCTGCCAACCAAGGCAAAACGGGTCTCATGCAGCACAAGGACATCCTCCCAGGAAATTGCAAGAGCTGGCTTGAGGAGAGAAACCCTCCCTGGTAGATGGCAGACCATCCTTTCTGCCCATGCAGCACCAGAAAATCATTTTACACTGGAATAAGTGGAGTTTTCCATGGCTGCAGAGCTCATTAGATCAATGCAGACAATCTGTGGGGTGATGGTACGTCACGGGGGTGTCAGAACTGTGAGAGCTTTCACACAGACAATATTCAAGCCCTCCAACCTTTGATGTGTCCCCAAGGCTTGGTTTTCTTCAGTAAATTTCTTTGAGTGCCACAGGAAGAAAGCTGGAATAAAAATTAAAGTGAAATGAAGTGACAGCTCATTCACTGCTACCTGGCTTGTAGAATTAATATGATGTAAGGCTGGTTTGAGGAGAATTCACATTTTAAGGAAAAAAGAGTATTTTAATGAAATGAGACCATCTGCTTCTCTGTTACTTTGGAGACGTGAGATTAAAAAATGGGAAATACAGACAGGAGAAGATGGGTTATCCTGGCCAGTTTTCTGGGGGATTTTTTGGCTGTTGAAGATGTAACAGAGCAACAGAGGATATGACAGAAAGACAAACAGTGGAGAAGAACAAACTATATTTGAATGCAGTGCTCCTTTGCTTGGCAAACCATGTGGTCATTTTCTGAGGAGTGAATAACACAGCCCAATGATGGGGAACACTGAGCAGTAAAAAGCACCAAGTGAGTGAACAAAAAGTGCTAATATCTAGTCAAACACAGATAAAATCCTCAGTTATCTCCACAGGTGCTCTGTTGCTTTATAATTGCAAGTAACTCTGAACTCTGCAAGGTCAAATACTGTAAATTTGTGCTGTAAACATCTACTCATGTCCAGCTTGGATGATCCTGGGGGTCCTGATGCCCCAGGTGCCGTACCCATGCCCTGTAGGATGTTTGCCATCACATCTGGGCTTGCATGGGAGCTCTTTGGCTCAGATAATTAGGTTCACTCAGTTGACTCGAGGATCTCAGAGGTCTCTTCCAGCCTTAATGATTCTGTGGTCTCAGAAATGTTGAGGCACTGCGTCTTGGTTTGAAAAGACCCTCCCTCCGAATTATTATGATTTTGAAATTAAGGGGCTCTCAGGGAAAGATACGGGAATAGGAATAACAGTTCTTTACTAGGAAAATTAAAATAAAAATGTAGTACTACAACAAACGAACAAACAAAAAAAAGAAAACACTGGCAGAATCAGAACACACCCTGTTGGTCAGGGTGCTGGGAGCAGTGCAGTCAAGTCCTCCTGGAGTAACAGACGTGGTTCTGTTGTGTTCAATGATCCTGTAGAAGGGTGTGCTTTTCGTCTGAAGGTCCAGTGGTGGTGAGATGGGTCTGGTCTTCCTCTGGGAATCCAGTGCAAACAGGCTGTCCTGGTGTTCTGAATCTCAGGTTTTATCCAGGTAGGAACGCTTGGCTCCTCCCACTGGGTGGAGCATCTCCCAATGGGATGATGTAATTGTATCAGTGATGCAGCGAGCCTTAATGGCCCATTAACAGCAGATGTCCGCTGGGGGGAGGATGGGTGGTGGAAGAGATAAGAACACTGCCCCACCTGGTTTTACAGCTGGTAATAGAATACATACCTTTGGTTATATCTTGCATTGCAACCCAAGACACTCAGCATTTTTTCCTGAAGGGAATCAGGGAGTCTCAGCCCTGCCATCAGTGCTGGCTGGGGTTTCACACACATCCTTGGGCCTGCACCTTTTGGGCTAGGCTGAAAATGTGCAGATTCAATCTGCACAGCCTGAAATTCAGATGTTTCACAGTGCAGCAGTGTGAAGAAAGAACCAGGCATGATTTTACACCTGGGAGCACCACCGCTCACTAATTCAGCATCAGCTGTGCTGTAAATAACACTGGGGTTCCCAACACGAGTTTTTCAGCCTTCTTGTGGGTTACCCTGATTTTTCAACCAATTAATCTGATCGGATCATTGCTGAAACATGTTCAGAGTGAAGATGCCTGGTTGTGAGAATAAAACAAAGGAAAAAATGAGTCAGGGAATTGTGCTTTTGCACAAAATGACACCAGTTACCCTCAGTGGTGGCAGCACCAGTTTTGTTGTTGCTGATCCTTAAGCTTTACACTTTAAACATCCAAAATTTTAAGAGTTTTCCAGCTTTATCATTCTTGTATTCACTGCAAGCAGCTGCTTACTCCCCGTAGTGTTCTTCCAGACAGGCATTTCAGCTGGAGCAGGACGAGTTTGACCACCCTTAACTGCAGCAAAGCTCCAGCTTGGGAAAAAATGTTTGTTGGAATGGGCTGGTGAGGAATAATTCTTATCTATTTAAAACTCACTGCTTGAGCCAGGCACCTGTGGACAGAAGGGCTACTAGAAAGCCTGAGACCGCTGTCTGAGAACTCCATGCAGGAAAAAAAAAAATCTCTCATTCTGGGGACTGCCCTGGTCCCTGCTGGGGGAGAAGGGAGAGGAATCTCTCCTTTAAAACAAAATGCGGGGGTTTTGTGGTGTGTGCTGGAGGAAAAGCTGTTTCTTTTTCCAAAGGGATTCCTCTGTGTGAGCAGAAACCAGTCACATCCTCTAGAATCACCCAAAGAGGCCAAAAGAATCACAGTAATTTCAGGTTTATTTTTAGGAGAAAAAATAAAATAACAAAAGCAAAGGTGGTAGCAGAAGCACCTGGGAATATTAATTCATACCTTCAGAGGTCACCTCATCACAGCACCACTGAAATTAAAATAACTGCCTAAACTAACTTTTGACTTAGCAGAGGATGTAATTTAGGGTAGATTTAAGTGAGAGGAGCTGGAATGACCTCACTTATAACTGCAAAGCACTGGTGAAATGTGGCAGCTCAGAACTGCAGCCCCTGTGCTGCACAGTTTGTACAGCTGTGTGCCTTCGATGGGAGAGCTGGGCCAGAACTGGGCCAGGAGGTGGGAAATATTCCAGAGGTCAGCAGTGTTTACACTGTCAGATAAAAAAGGAGTGTTAGTGCTGGCAAAAAAGCAGTCATATTTTCACAAGTGCATGGGATAAGCAGATTATTTTCAAAAAGAATTCATGTTTTTTGTAAAGAATCTGAAAGTTATGAATAAAGCCTCTAGAACCTGATCATTTTTCATTTTTGATACCCTTAAAACTAGAATCATTCTGTGTGACCTCCAGAGATGAGTTAGTCTGTATTTTGGTCCCAAGGTATAATTTTGACCTCATCAGGTATTTTGTCCAACCTGTTTCCAAAACACTCCATTAATAGAGTTTTAGCAATGTCCCAGACAATTAATTTCAACACTTCACTATCTCTGCTTTTAGAAGCTTCTAATTTTTAAATGAGTTTTTTATTGTTGCTGCAGTTTATGTATCTCACTTTTCTTTCTGCATACCACAAATATGGCACCAGATTTCTTCCTTGTTTTTGCTGGAACAATTTCCGTATATGAAAATATATGGAATATATACCCAGCATGCTGGGTGGTGAATGAAATGGAGATGTCAGCTGTGGATCTCTCCTCTGTGACACACTGTAGAGAGCTCCTGATGTCCTAGGAGTAGCAAAAGAATAACTTTATTGTGCAGCACTAGGTGGCAATTGCAAGGAATCTGTTCCCTAGGGTGATTATAGTAGTTTTTTGCAGTGAGATCTTTATGAGTGTGTTTGAATGTGAAGCTGGATAAAGGTGATATAATGAGGCAGCTAAATCACTCTCCTAATACCCACTGACGTGTAAGAAGGGAAAAATAAAAGGCAGATATGATGTTTGACAGCTCAGAGGCAGCACCTTCATGCTCCTGTGCCCTGTCAGGAGCCAGGTCAACACCATCAACTACTTTGAGGCCAAGGTCAACAGTGGCTGAGCTGCTGAACCTACAGATTGAAACAAGTTGCTCTGGTGGGAATTAATTTTGTTCCTCGAAGGCAGGACAAGCTGGTGATACAGCAGGAATTGCTACTGGTGATCATTAGGTGGCAGCCTTCCTTTAGCTTAGGGAGCGAAGGTTCTGAATTTGCTACAGTTCCTCCAACTTGCATAAAAAAATTAAAGATAGATTCTTCCCACCTGTTGTCACTGGCAAGATTTCCTATTAGTTGCCAAGTCGACCCACCACCCACACTGAATTCACTTCACCCACCCAAACCTTCCCTGCCAGAGCCATCCAAACGCTTTCCCACTTGCAGCTCATGCCTGACTCACAGAGATGCTGTGCAGGGAAAAGGGAGCACATTCCTCCCTCTGCGGACACCTCCACATCAGCCTGGGCTGGAGGGATTCATGCACAGAGAGACCCAGTCCGTGCAAAGTGATGCCAGGGGATTTGGCAGGATAACATGGCAGGACTGAAAAAGGATTTGGGAATGGGAGAGAGCCCTGGATTGTGCTGCAAAATTCGGTGTCATATTCATGGAGCATAAAAATCATCTTAGTGACCTTGGCTTGATGCCTTTTTATTCCTCACCAAACCCTAATCAGCATTAGAGTGCCCATGCTGATGGATTCTTTTTTCATCCTTTTTTTAAAAATAAGAAAAAAATCCCTTTTCATCAGCAGAAGACTTAAGCTGTACGGGAAGTTCTTTTAATTTATTTTGGTGTTGATCATGCATTGAATTGACTGCTTAGCCAGGTCATGACTTTTAGTGCCAAATGGGAGGGATTTTAGGGAGTGCCCCTTTTATTTTCTTGCTTTGAAAGGCTAGTTGTTAGTTTGCAAATCAGCTTTAATATTCTTCCAGATTTGAGTGAAGGGAACTTGGTTAATAGAACTAAACATGAAATAAAACAATCTCCACATTCCATGAACCAATAGCACTTTGCTCGAGACACAGAGAAATTGTGTAATTGCTCTGGAACTGATTAGGATGGGATCAAATTACACCTAAAACGCTCCTCCAGCTTCATGGCACTCAGAAATGAAGCAGAATTGATGGTATCTGAGGTGAGGAGTCCATGCTTATTAGAAACCGAACTGGTGTGTTTGCTAAATTTATCAGTGCACCTGATAGGATGTTAAAACCAATAAAGCAGATGACATTTACTGGTTGGAAATGTAATAAAATACAGTGTTTCGGTATCTCGCCATTTAGCAGTCCCCAAGTTGATGCTCCTGCCATGGCAAATTACATGGAATCATTTCATTTCTCCCAGCACCTGCTCTGCAGTTTATCTGCAGACTTTTTGCCACGTGAAAGCGGAGCTCTCATTCATCCCTGCTCCCAGTGGAGCCGGTGTGAACCCTCCAGCTCCTAGGGATGAAATGAAAGGGGAAGGGAAGCTGGCTGAGCCACCCACACTCCTGCTGCTGCTCCTGCTTTTATGATGTTTGTACTCAAGGACTCCAAGGTCCCTGTTGTGCTTGGCACTGCACTGAGAGGAGCACGTAGGGCTTATCACTTAACTAGGAATGTTTCAGTCGGGATGGAAGGAGAGTTCTAACACAGAGCAGCTGATTTGATCTCGCTCCTGCCTGGCACTTTTTAGAAGAGTTGCTTTTTTTTGACTGTGTGACAAACAAGCAGGACGTGAGAGACAGCAGGAGGATAAAGGATCAGATAGACTAAAAGGGAAGGAGAGAAGTACAGGGAGAAGGGAGGATTGTGGAATGAAGGCAAGAAACACAGAAAAAGCAGAAAAATTGAATTGCATCCTACAGGCAGCTCCTTGCATCCAGAGGTCTCAACATAGATGGATTCAAAAAAGTGAGTAATTTCTCCAAGGCACCTTATTTAGGGATCCTGTTGCCTTGCATTTGCAATAGTACATAGATGGAGATCGTGGCCAAAAATTTCAATCTTTAGAATTTCTCCTCTGCCTCCGGTGATGATGGAGCAGTTCTGGAGGGACTGGTCCACCAAATACAGGTGCATCAGATGGATATCTAAAATTAGATGGGATTGATCCAGGTTTTGGTGTTTCCAAAGGGTGTGTGGTTTGGCTGGAGATCTCCCCAACATTATCCCACCCCCACTGAGTTACTGGGAAGAGGGTCGACCTAAACCAAATACTTTACGACTTTATTTTTCCCATGTGCCTTTGCTTTGCCTGCTGCTATTTCTGCCAATTGGAGAATTTGGAATCTTCTTTCTCTAGTTCCACTTAATCCCCCACTGGCACATGTTGGAGTCTAGTAGAGGTGGGAGAGCATCCTGACCAGTCTGATCTTCCTCCAGCATCAGCTACAGTTTAAATGGAGGCAGTTCCCAGAAAAATAAAATGAAAAGCTCCCCACTAACACCATTTGTCACAAGTCCTTGATATCATTCTTGCCTTTTAGCCTTACTCATCCATATCCAGAGGGGAAAATAAGACCCAAGCGAAAAACATTCTGAATAAATGAGATTTGACAGAACGTTCCTCAAGAACAATGCTTTAAAATTGGCTGGAAAAAATGCTTTTAAAAATAGACCAAACTGATCTGCCACCTTTGAAAAAAAAAATCAATCTTCAGAAGAAAGAAAGAAAATTTGTTATTCCCTTTCCAGCTTCTCATAATAATTTTTGAAGTCAGGGTTTCGCCAAGGAAACCTTTTCAGTTTGTTCTTTTAAAAGAGTTAAAGAGTTCCTCCATTCATTTCTCCTCTCCTTATTCCCCCCTTTTGTCTGGCAGCATGGAACAAAATACCTTTCCTGTATGTATGGAAATAAAGGATGTAAATCCAAGTTCCAAGACCATGAAAATATCATTTGCATTGATGAAATTGGACATCTTTCTACTTCCGCTAAACTTATTATCAGAGTTGGTTTCATTTACTTACACATCACTTATTTTTTAATCTCTCACTAAACAAAATCAGACTGTGTGAGATACATAAAGTCAATCAACAATCATTTCTCTGTGAATCCTGGTAAGCTCAAAGAAGATGCAGGCAATGCTCCAACTGCAAAATGCCCTCAACAGGACTGATGGATTCATCCATCTGCTGATTTTGCGCACCCAAATATTTGATCTAATGTTCACTCAAATCTGTGAGAAGAGGGTTGTCGATTGTAATGGGCTCTGTACAAGATTTGTACTTTCAAGCTACTGCTAAATGCATCTGCCATGTCCCAAAAGAGGCAAAAGAAGAGAGATGGGAGAAGAGAGAAGAGAGAAGAGAGAAGAGAAGAGAAGAGAGAGGAGAGAGGAGAGAGGAAAGAAGTTTCTCATTCCTCACCAGCTCACTGGGAAGTTCAAAGGCAAAGCTTTTGAAGGATGCACATTGACATGCATTGGTAGATTATTATGAGAAACTAATAATTGCATCCCAGATAATCAGTTGCTCAGAAAATTATCTAATCACCACTTGGCACCAAAGAGTCTTCATGACTGAATTCAGTCTCATGAGTGACGTGGCTTGGCCGAGCTCTCCAGCACAGAGTTAGTGACTTTTTGGGGGGTTTTGCCACCCTGAAGCCATGGGTTGTGAGCTGGACCAGGACAATTAGTCGTTTTGTCTGGTAGCTTTGGGAACAGTCAATATCTGTGTTTCACATAAAACCGCACAAGAGAACTTCAGCATAGACCTTTGCATGAGGAAATTTAGGAAATGCTCTCTCCTGAGAAAGACTTTTCCTAGGCACAGAACATGAAAGTTGCTTTAAATCCTAAATCATTCAGGGGGCTTTTTGTTTCTCGTATAAATCTGACTTCAAAATTTAAACAAAACTCTCTGTGGTTTAACCTATGTTTTTCTCAATGTTTGTTTGCATTACCTGACAAGCATAACAAGCCCTATAACATATCACAACGTAATTATTGCATTAATCACCAGCTGAATACATTAATTATCAAATGATTACATGACAAGGAAGCCTTCTAGACAACGCAGAGCTAGATTTATCTCTGTTGTGTGCTGTTACAAGTGCTCAGAGCTTGGTTAAGATTTCTAAGTCTTTAAGATCATTGCTAAGGTATTTCTGGTTCTTTTCTCCTTTCCCTTTTCCCACATTGTTTCCCCAGAGTGCGTTGGTACACACTTTACCCTCTCATTTATCTCCATTTTCCTAGGTGATTATTTAGGATGATGACCCTAGCAATAGAAATAAAGGAACAGCAGAAGGATTTTGCCACAGAATAGGTCTATTCCTTTGAGATAACCCTTGACCGTTGCATCTTCTGAGTAAAAACCCAAATTGCTGGATCATCTAAAGTGAGTAGGTGGGAATTGATGGATTCAGAGCACACAAATTCTGATTTTAGATGCATTCAGCCAGTCTTTTATTCCTGACAGGACATAAAAATACAAATACTGAAACAAGCTGAGAGCAGCTTCATAATGCTGAAGACCTCAAACATTTTGGGTTTTATCAGTGGGGATAAGAGTTCAAACTTACAAATATAATGGAAATAAAACAATGCTTTTAAAAAATCATTAAAAACTCTTTACTGGTAAAACTACTGAAGTCTTTGAAAAGCTTGAATCTAGACACATTTTGAGGAATTCTGTAATTAAAAAAAAAAAAAATAATGAACTTGTCCAAATCAAAACAACTACCTTATGGACTTTGGATAAATTTGATATCTTTTTTTGATTGTTGGCAGTAAATGGTTGGCATCTTCACATTGTAACATCTTCACTGGAAACCCACTGAAGCCTTGTCTCACCATGTCCTTATACCATACAAATTGTATATTATATATACACTGCCTAAATTATATACATTTTAAATTTTAAGGAGATTTACCTCTGGGAAAGGAAAAAGATGAAAGTTGAAGATGGCTGCAAACTTATTATTCCAGGGTAGTAAAACTGCATACTAAACTTTATGCATTATTGAGATTTTAATATAATTTCCTTTAAAGAAAAAACTCACTGTGTTCACTGGGGCTGTGTTTAGTAATAATAATATTCAGAGAATGTAAATCCTCCTTGACCAGAAAGAAACTTCATCAAACATTCAACATAAATTTTTATGAGGTAAATATTTAATTATGTCTATACAGTCTTGTAATTTCAAAGTAATGATTTGGTTCAATATAAATTTCTTCCATTCTAATATTTAATTGTAATTAAAAAAGTTCAGGAAAAACTTGTGATGAGTATTTGAAACATGAATAGGATTTGAACCAGATGTGATTTCTTGACAGCTCAAGTAAACATATTGTCCCTGGTAATATTTTAAATTGATTTAAATTAATGCAACATGTCCAGTTTGTAGTTTGATGCATTGAATGAACCAGAGGACTTTACAGGAAGTTAAATTTGCAGCAGGAATATGGGCAGACAGGAAGGCTTTATCTGTCGATTAATATCCCTTCTAACTTCACACTCCCAATGTGATTTCTCCCCCCCATTTTGTTGACTAAACAGACTGCAGTTCTGCCACTGGGTCTCAGATACAGTAAGAGATGATTTCACGAAAACCCTTCAGTCGTGCTGAGAACATCACCAAGTTTTCCTTTGTCTGCATGAAAGATTGAGTAGAAAACTAATTTCCCCATGGAGAGCAAAGCAGAAGTTGCATTGAGAAAAGGGAAAAAACTAATCAAGGCTGTCCTCACAAAACGTCAGAATCAAAACTTAAAATAAAAATCAAAGTATGTAGGCCACACCTCAAAATACAAGACCAAAAAGATTGATTAATTGGCTCCTGAAAAGTGAGCATTGATTCACACACAGTGAATAGTGGAAAATAAAGGCAGTTTTGTAGCAGAGAAAAGCCAGGCAAGCTCCAAGGCATTAACATGAAATCAGGGAATATCCTGCAGGTTAAATTGGTAAAGTAGAAATGCTTCTTTTTGATAGGTTGAAAAAAATGCAAGCAGAGAGATGAAGACAATACAAATTACTATGGCAAACTATGAGGAATACAGTCCAAAACAAAAGAAAACATTTGTAGTTCCCACTCACTTAAATCAGATTAGATTTCCAAGTCTTTTCTTGACTAATATCAAACTCCAGATCATTGCAGAAGCAAATGAAGCAAGCAAACAAAATCCACTCTTGACCAATTGACTCCTCATTCTTTCACTGTCGCAATATTTTTTGGTTCTTGTGCAGGAGTTTTGGCTTTGGAATGAAGGTCTGGGTAGAATCAGTAGGGCAGAAATATTAATCAATAGGGAAAAACCAGAATCACAGAACCACAGAATCACAGAATTACAGAATTACAGAATGAACTAGGCTGGAAAAGACCTTCGAGTCAACAGGTCCAACCTTTGACCTAGCACTATGTCATCCACTAAACCATGGCTCTGAGTGCCATGCTCAGGGATGGTGACTCCACCACCTCCCTGGGCAGACAGCTCCAGTGCCCAGCTGATATATACTACAGGAGGCCAGAATGTTATGAGCCTCTTACATGTGCATCAACTGCAGAGCGATGCCAGCAGCCTCAGAAATGGCTGATAAAAATAGAGAGACAGCATGATGGGAGGTGTTTGGAAAAGCAAAAGGTTTTAATTAAGGCAAAAATAACAAATGATACAAAACAGAAGTGAAATAAGCCGTGCAAAGTGCAGGCAGGTTTCTTACACCTGCTAAGACACCCCAAAAATGCACTGAGGATCTCCGTGCACTCCTTTACGCAGGTAACGATCTAGCCAGGATTTTTGGCATGCTGCCCAATAGAAATAGCTATAGTTCTTGAGGTAGAGTTTGAACCATCCAACAGGCGCCTTTGTGCTGGCACTTGGCCAATTGGGGTGAGAGAAGCATTGAAGTTTCTGCTTCTTTGCCTTATAAGATCAGGGTGTAACTCAAACTTTCCTAATATGGGAACCCCTGCTAGGATGGGTGTGCATTTCTACTCCCAGTCACTCTTTCAGTGAAGAATCTTTTTCCCTGATGTCTAACCTAACTGGATTGCTTGAGTGTGTGGAATATAACACAGATGGTGAGGGAGTCCCCTAGGGGAGGCACCTGCTGAACCTGCTCTTTGCACCAGAGAAGGAATTCTGGGTGATGCCATGGTTGGAAGCCACCTCGGGCACAGCAATCACAACATCACAGAGGCGTAGGAGGAGGAGTCAGTAAACTGCTGCCCTGGGCTCCCAAAGGTCAGACTTTGGCCTGTTTAAGAGCCTGGCTGGTGAAGTCCCTTGGGAGGCAGTTCCTGAAGAGCAAAGGAGTCCAAGAAGGCTGGACGTGATTTGGGAAATCTGAAAGGCACAGCAGCAGACTGCATGGGGCAAAAGATGAACCAGTGGGGAGGATTAGACTGGATATTATGATATATTTCTTCACAAGCAGCGTTGTCCAGGACTGGCACCGACTGCCCAAGGTGGGGTTGGAGTCCCCATCCCTGTGGGAATTTAAAAAACATGTAAATGTGGCATTTGGGGATGGGGTTTAGTGGTGGCCTTGGCAGTTCTGGGTTAACAGTTGGACTCAATGGTCTTAGAGGGCTTTTCTAACGTAAATGACTCTGTGTTTCTATGATAAACACAAGAACACACAGATGTGTTCTGCTGAATCAGGACGTGGTATTAGCAGCAGGACAAGAACTGAAGGCACTAAGTAGAAACACAGGAAGTTTCACCTCAACATGAGGAAGAACTTCTGCATATTGAGGGTGGCAGAGCCCTGGAACAGCTGCCCAGGGACAATGTGGAGTGGAGTCTCCCTCTCTGGAGACATTCCAAACCCACCTGGATACATTCCTGCTTCACCTGCTCAAGGTGAACCTGCCTTAGTAGGGGGTTTGGGTCAGATGATCTCCAGACCTTCCTTCCAACCCCAACTATTCTCTAAGAATATTTTACCTTGTATTTGTGGGATCCACCTTAACTTAACAAACTGAAATTTAGGAAAGGCAGTTTCCTTAGTCTGAAGTGACAGGTAATGGATGGAGAGAGGCATCTGCATGGTTTTCTGAAACATATGTTGACATTACCATCTAGAGAGCTTTGGTATTACTAGGGGATTTCATGTAAATAAATACTGACAGTGCAGTGCAGTGTTGGGGCTGTTCAGTTTAAACTAAGTGTTCTCCAGATTTTCAGAAAATGCAATTTTGTTTCTGTGTTTTTGTTCTTTATTTTTACAAGCTACATTTAAATTTATACTATTCTTTGAGAAATAAGATTTTCTATTTATCATTTCTGGGAAAGAGGTACAGTTTTTAGGGGAGACAACAAGATAAAAAGCTGGCCCAAGTCTGAAATCTTATACCTTACTATACTGTGCCAGAATGTAAAAAAGTGATCCAGGAAAATGCCAAGCACCATCATTATTTTTTATTTATAATGACTTTTAGGAACTTGTAATTTTAACATGCAAGCATACAAAACAGTTTATTCCAGCAGCTAAATTAAATCAAGGAACATAGACCTGGGATTCTGTTGATGAAATAATTGGGATCCTAGTCCTGTTTTACAAAACACCAGTTCTAACCAGGGTGAGGAAACACAGCTTTCAAAATGTGCAGACATGAAGTGATAACTCAGCCCCAGAACTTTGATTATCAAGACAATAAATATTAACTGGTCCACAGTAGCCTGGTTCTGAACCCCAGCTGCAGCCCAGAAGATGATGCAGCTCCCTTGACACCAAAATCAACCTGAATGCTCAACCTTGCTTATATCCTTTCAAAAATAGCAGCAGAACAGCCTAGCACAGAATCACTCAAAATGTAGGTGATAGAGATGAGATAAGAAGCCAAATACACCCAAATTTCTCTGCATCCTGGGCTGCTGAAAACTTCTCTTGTCTCCTTCTGAGCCTCCCAGATTGCAATCAGTGGGATACTTTGGGCTGTTCTCCTTGACTATGATGTATTTTCAAAATTATTTTAAGGCTGTCTGTACTTGCTATTGTAAGAGGCTCGTTTTCCCTATGCAGATGTATTTAAATGTATTCATCCTCCCCCACCTTTCTGAGTAGTGGCTGTCAGCTGTGTCTGCACAACCTGCCAATTACAGTAACTTCCAGAACAATAACAGCCTAATTGATAGGCAGACTAAACGAAGGAGCAAGGAGGAGATCATCAGTGCTGGCAAATCAGCACCCAGAGTGGTCATCGGGTGTTCTGCTCCCTTAAGGACTTCAAAGCAGCTATTTGAAACTCATACTGAATGAATGAAGTGTGTGATCCTGCCTGCTTCACTCAGGATAGGGCTGAGTGGGGAATTTAAAATCATACGGATCTTAGAGCCTAATTCTCTTGTATTTGAACCAAGGTCCTAAGTTTTACAAGTGTGGATCTAACAGAGAAGGATCACTCACAATATTTTGTTTAAGCTGTGCAGCTCCATATTGCTCAAGCACATCAGCACAATCCTCAGGCTTGATATAAATCTAGATATTTTCATTGTTTTGAGTCTCATTTCCACATCTCTATGTAGCCGATTGTATGCACTCAAATACTCCAAATATGGAGATGTTTATCTTACCCATGCAAAAGCATGAGATAAAAAGGTAACTCCCAAAAATGGACCTCAGATGGTAGACTGAATCTTTTCTTGTCTTTGGGATGATGAGGAGTTAACTTCTACTTTCAGTAACATTTGCCTCCTCTAGTCTCGCTATGGTGCTGGGTTGAATTCTTGGGCTGCAAGAAGGAGATAAAGTTCTAGATGAAAGATTTTTGGAACTTTTGTGTCATGGGTAGTGTCTAAAATTTGAGGCAAATGCCATCTTCAAGCCTAAAGCAGAGGTTTAGGTTGTGGATCTGTCTCAGTTTGCCTGGGGGATCCAGGCAGTGTTACTGTTACACGCTGTCACCTTCCTTTACTTCAATTGTGAGGTTTTTTGGGGGAGTTATTCAAAAAAATCTGTGAGGAAGATTTTAGGACACTAAAAAACTACTTTGCTGCATATTTGCATGAGATTCTGGGAGCTGATATTTCTCACAGGAGGCTTCACCTCTCCACCTCTCTTTCCTCTACAGCAAGTTCTATTCCAGAACATATAAAATTATATAAACAATTATGAACAAACACTGTGATATTGATGTCAGAGTGAGCCATCCTGCCAGTTCCCTGTCAGAAGGCACTGCTGAGGGTCAGGGGAACACAATTTTGGGAACGAAGTAAAATTTTTCTAGGAGAGAAAGTACACAAATGTCCATCTCTTTTGAACCAAAAGGGAAAGAACTAAAAAAGAAACTGGCAGAAATCAGAGCATCCTAGAAGTTCAAGGCTATAAATCCTTAAGGGCACTCAGATACTTGTGTTATTGTGTTAGTTGCTGAAATCTTTTGCAGGGAAACATCACTTTAATTTTATCTCATGGAGTCCTCCATTCTGGAATGGAAATTCACCTAAACATTGCTTTACACCTCCATTTTTTACCAGAGCTTTGCCCCAAACAAGACATAGATTGTTGAGCCTGAAAAGACCCAAAGAACAACATGATGGTGGTAAAGCTACTCCAAGTCTTGAGGAAAATAAAATACAGACATATAGGAGCAAGTGTAGGGAGGTAAAAGTGACAAAGACAAACACAAGAGGAAAAGATCTTATTTTGTGTATGGAAAATATAAATATTATACAGAAAATTTGCGTGCTGAAATAATGATTCTAGTAGCAATTTGATTTACTCAATAGCTATAGAATAAGATTATTAATTCAATAATAATAGTAATAATGATCATCATCAGCATCTAGCTCGTATATTCCTTTTGTCCAGGAAATCACTGAGCGCTTTACAAAGGAGGTCAACAACATTAGCACTATTTTAGATTCTAAAATTCACCTGACAGAGGATTTTAACTAGAAATCTCTCTGGAGTCTGCTTTTGAATTTTGCTTGTAATGGTTTCCTCCTTTGCCCATCAGCAGCATTTGCAAGTCTAAGCAGCCTGGGAAAATTGTACCAGGTGTACACAATTTTCCTCTTTTAATATGTGAGTGATATTTCTTTTTCTCTACAGTGATTCATCAGAGCACAAACAGGGAAAATAACTTTGCTTTTACACATTCCTAGAGCTAGACAACAAGGTTGTTTTAAGATTTTCCCTGGAGGGTTTTTCCTTCCACTGTAGTATTGAGTGGCACCCTGTTCTCCAGTCTGAAATGTTTCCAGCTACATTGGGATCATTCCTTGACCTTGTAACAGCCTTCAGCCACATCTTACCTGGAAATAAGTTTGAGTGTGATCATCCTAAGACATGGTGACTGTAATTCAGAAAATGAAAGCACAATAAAATCCAGTTATTTCCCTCCATGTTTAGCTGTGATTATTGGGGTATTTTTAGTCAACTAAAACATGATTCTTCATTACAACGTAGTGAAGAAGAATTTAAAGTGTTTGCAAAAAACTTTTTTGAGGGTCTTGAAGTGGCCATCAGCATCCCTCAGTCTTTACAAGGGCTATGTAAAGAAAAAGATTAAAAGAATTTGCTTGATGGGTGGAGCAATCACTCTGGAGTTGTTCAACCAACACTGGGCAGGAAATAAAACCAACCCCAAGCAAGCAAACCAAAGACCAATAAAAAAAGTCTTCTAGTAGATTTTTCTCACTTGTTGACCATGGTAAATGATTGCTTTGAGTATCAAATTGCTCAGAATTTTAGAAGGCTGGAGGAGAAATTGTTCAGCACTTCACGCCTCACGTTTCAGGGGTGGGTGCTCCTTTGGCCTTATATAAATTTGGGTGGAGTGAGGAGAAACATTGAGAATGAATAATTTTATTTTATTCTCTGTGTCAGGTCACAAGTTGAGTGAAACCCATTAAATGATAAAATTTTATACATGTCCATATAAAGCAAGGGACACTAGGCCACATTTGTTTCAATCTCCTACTGTTCAAAGAAACTTCAGATCAAAGAGGAATAACCCACATTTCCAACATTTCACAAGAAAAAACCAATCAGATAAAACCGTTATTCTTCTAATTTTGACCAGGACTGACCTAGTCTTAATGAAATTAGACTTTTTTATGACTTTAAAACCAGAATATTTTGGAAAGCTTGAAAAAAATCATGGAAAAGATTTGTAAGACAAAACATTTTTTTTTTCAAAGAGCAGAAGATAGCATTTATCATGTATTTGCCAAATTTTCTCATGTTCTAAACATGGAGTCATAGAATGGTTTGGGTTGGAAGGGACCTTAAAAACCATCTTGTTGTCATGGGCAGGGACACCTTCCACTAGACCTGGTTCCTCCAAGCCCCAGCCAACCTGGCCTGGAACACTTCTAGGAAAGTGGGGATTTCCTACTCCTGGTTGGTAGAAACAGGAGTAAACTACAGGGTTGAACACAGTTGTGCCAACACAGATTTGCCTGGAGCCTGGATCAGATCCCAATTCTGAAATGAGAGATGTGTCCCTTCACTGTGATTCTTTTAACAAATTTCACAGAAAGCAGCAACTTAGGAAAAAATCTCAAACCTCATATGTGTAGCACAAGACAGGATTGTCACTGTAAACAAGAGGTAACAGTCCAGGGGGAAAGGAGACAATAACACCTTAAACAGCACATGCCATGAATTTTGGGATATTTTGAAATCAATTTATCCATCATTTATCCATTTTGTCTCCATTCCCTGACACATCACATATGCTTCAAGGTATCTTGAGATACCATCCCCTGTTTCAGCTTTCACACCATTATTTTGCTCATCCACTGAAAAAGCAGAGTGTGGAACAGTGCTCCCAGCAGATGGATTTGATACAGCAAATATAAATAAAATTCCCTAGCAGAAATCAAACTCTCATTTCCCATCGTTCACTGCAGGGGGTGCTGTCTGCCCACATTCCTGGTCCTTAGGAACAGGTGGGGAAAGAGGATTGTGAGCTATTTAAAAGTTGAAAAGGCCTGTTGAGGAATATTACCAAATGCTCTAAAGTCTTGCACAATTAAAGACATAAAGTCACATTTCAAAGTCACGACAAAGTAAGTCACAGTGGACTAAAGCCACTGTCATAAGCCAGAGTGAATTCTGAACAAGCACAAGGCAGCCAGCCCTGATTTAAATGTAAAAACAAAAACAAATACAAAAAACCCCACAAAAAACCCAAACAAAAACAACAAACAAAGAAAGAGTTTTCCTCCCTGCCTTTAATGAAGTTTACATCTTTTTGAAGTCATTCATATAGGCAGTGATGCTAAAGTAAAAACAGCAATTCCCTCCTGGTAAAATCACAAAGTTTTGGGGATCTGTTTTCATACTGAAACTCCGAAAAACAATTGAATCATCTGAATTCTGTTAAGAAACAGGAAAAGTGGGACTCAAAGACAGTCAGTCCTGTCCTGTCCTTTGAACATTTGTGGAGATGTCAAGGCAGATCTTGATTTCAGATGAAGCCACTCAACTGATAGCACGAAAAAATCAAGATTTTTTTCCCCATAATCTGGAAGAGTTTATCTGTTGTCTTGTTATACCTAGAACAGTGTTGTTTAAAATGAAGATAAGCATCTTTGGTATGCAGGGAAGATGCCAGATTTGCTCTGACCACTTCCCTTCAGAACTTACGCTTTTTCAATTTCCAGTTTTGAAACAGGCTGTTCTGTGAAGAGTGACCACCCCCCAAAATCCACCATCTGATGGGAAATTAATGCTTTTAGATTAGAGGAAAATATCTTTCCATGTCAGCTGATTTAGGTGAGAAGATTTTCCTTTTACCAGGGTAGCCAACAGATCCTTGCACTTGACTTTTGTCAAGTGCCTGACTGTTTCTTGTCTAGGAGCAGAGAGGATAAATAAATCTGAAGTCCAAGAAATGCAAAATATCAGCACGAAAGTCTGAACAAAATCTTCAGGAGACACTTTTAGTGGAAACTAGTAGGAAGATGTAACTCAAGGACAAACTGGCAGCACATTGCACAGAATCAGGGAGTTTGCTAGAAAGAACTAAAGCAAACTGGTGACACTCAGGTCTTGAGGAGTGAGTGATCACAGGAGTGTTATGGAAACCACAGGAGGGACCAGGGTTTGTAAGAACCAAGTTAAAAATGTCACCACATTCCCCTCTGCCCTGCTCAGGTGAGACCCCACCTGCGCTGTCTCCAGCCCTGGGGCCAACATCAGAAGGACATGGAGCTGCTGGAGCCAGTCCAGAGGAGGCCACAGAGATGCTCCAAGGGCTGGAGCCCCTCTGCTCTGGAGCCAGGCTGGGAGAGCTGGGGGTGCTCACCTGGAGAAGAGAAGGCTCCAGGGAAGAGCTCAGAGCCCCTTGCAGGGCCTAAAGGGGCTCCAGGAGAGCTGGAGAGGGACTGGGGACAAGTGACATGGAGGGACAGGACACAGGGAATGGCTTCAAAGTGAAAGAGGAGAGGAAATTTCTTCCTAAATGTTAGGAAGAAATTCTTGGCTATGAGAACAGTAAAGCACTGGCACAGCTTGCCCTGTGGCTTCCCCATCCCTGGAAATGCTCAAGGCCAAGGCTTGGGGCAACCTGGTCCAGGGCAATGTATCTCTGCCATGGCAGGGAAGCTGGAGCTAGATGAACTAGAAGAGCCCTCCCAACTCAAGCCACCGTGTAATTCTGTGACCCTGTGTATCTGTGACTTTGTCAACTCAGAATTGGTGACTTTGAAGGAGAAAGTGAAGTCTAGGTGTGCACAGGATGGAGTAATGTGACAGTCCTTGGAAAACTTTTGAGAAGCCAGTAAAAAAGATGGAGTGCGACACAGGAGACAGGAGCACTCTGGAAACTACAACAAGCACACTGGAAACTACAACTCCATGTGAACCCTCCTCTGAGCAGAAATAGAAGGATCGTGGAGACAACAGAAGGGATTTCAAGGCAGAGATGGGTTACAGCTGATTTTGGGAGGACAGGAGTTGCACGCCCTGGAAATAACCAGTGAGCACGGCTGCCATAGCAGTGGCATAGAGATTTTTGCACCTCCTCTCATGCTGGATGTGTCCAAGTGCTAAAACACACTCTCCATCCAGCCAAAGCAACCATCTGGGTTCAAGGGACACTCCTATGCTTTGCTAACAAGCCTCTATTCACCTTGGCTTTTTTATTCTTGTTGCTGTAAAAAGATGTATTTGTATGAAATCCAAAGAATATGAGGCTGGGGGAATTTTATGAATTAAATCCTTTCCTGTGATAAGAGACATGCAGGTTGAGTCATGGTGTAATCCTTCTTCATCACATCACCTTCAGTGAAGATCCAGATTCTTTGTTCCCAATCTTGCAGCATTTCAAAGCTTTCTCCTGGAGCCAAGGCTAAGTGCTGTTGAAGTGGTGGTTTCTCTGTGTGAGATGAGAGCAGGGACACAGGGAGGGAGGACAAGGTTTAAAACCCAGAATAGTCTTAAAAATCATGACAGCTAAAACTAGGTAGGGGAGGGAAAATAATCAGTTCTGACTGTTGTTATCCTCAGTCTTTGAGTCTTTTGCTAAGAATTCCTTTTTATTTGAATTTTGCCTGCATGAAGTTAAGGATTGGAAATATCAAGGCTTGACTGAGAGAAAAAAAGTAACTCTTGTCTACAGTACTAAGTCAGTTTTTTTCTCACCTTCCACATAATGAATTTGCCTTGACTGCTTGAGGAAAGCTCATGAAATTTTAGTTGAATCCAGTGAAGAACCTATTGCTTCTATCCCACTGAAGAATCTTTTGCCTTAATTAACTTTTTACTGCATTAGGCCAGGGAAAGTGAAGCCGCAAAGATTTGAAGCCAGTTCTAATCAATACAATTCATATAATTCAATGATCAGTATGAGTTCATGGAGTTGTTTAAAAGCCTTCCCTCAACTGAACACAGACATGAATCTAGTTGAGTCAACTAATATTCAGAAATCTTCTTTGAAACATCAAGTGTTGGAGCCCCAGAGGCTGAAAATGTCAGGCTTTCTGTGCTAAAAGGTGCTGACCCTCAAGCAAGCATCACATTTGACTCAAGGCTGTGGAACAGGCTCCCGAGACTGAGTGATAGCATTGGGATTTGGGGTGTGTAGTTTGAATAGTATTGTGTGATCTCACAGGGTGAAAAACTTAAGATTTTAGTATGTAGCAATACATGTGAGTCAAGATGGAGGACTTTGGGTGTTGCTTAGGTCCTTCTTCTTCACTTTCTTCTTCACTTTCTTCTTCCTTCTTCACAGGCTTGGGTGGTTTTCTGTAACTAGGTGAAAAAAGTTCTGCATTGGGTGGTCATTTTTGGGTCAGAAATATAAATAATAGAGGTGTCACTTCGTTATTGGGTAATTATTGCTTAAATAGCCTTGGAATGAGTTAGAGGCACTCCATTTTACCTCATTTCTTAACTCGCCAGTTAGAGCTCATGGCTTGTGAGTCTGCAAATGTGGATGCTGAAGCTGGTCAATGAGAAATTTTTAGGCATCAGGCAGCAGCAGAGTCTGTGGGAAAACAACTCAGATAGACATTCCCAGGCATTGCTCTGGAGGAGCTGGGAGAAGACACTCCAAACAATTTCTAATCTCTGCACCTGCTGCTTGCCAACTTGTTTACTTGTAAAGATGTTTATGAAGAGGTGTTGGTTTCAATGACCAATCACATCCAGTTGTATCAGAACAGCGTATGAAAAATGTTTGCTTTCTAATAAACATTGCTATATGCCTTCCAAGAAGACCTGGAATACTGTATGTTATTCACCATCCCTAACACATAACGACATGTAATAGATAAGAAATAATAAACATCCAAGTCCAAACACAAACGGTGACTCCTGTGCATTAATCCCAACCCTGGCGGAGAAAAAGAACCCAGAACTGTCACAGTCAAGGATCCGGAGATACTTCCCATAAACTAGAGGGGCAAAGGGTACTTTTGGGTCTGCACAAAGCTGACACACCCCTGACATTTCATGGACACCCACCCTGAGCAGGTCCTTTGTGCAACCCCCGGGGAGATTTGCCCCAGAACAGCCACCCAAGGAGCAGCTGCTGTGCAAACGCAGCCACGCAGAGCCATTAGGGATGCACCAGGACACCTCAGACGGGGAGCAGGTGACCCACACAGCCTCACACGGCACTCCAGGGTGCCCAGGATTTGAAACTAGGCATGGAAAAACAAGACAGAGTTCAGGCCATATTTTTTTTTGGCCCTGTTCCAAGGGCCAATTACCCTTAAGTTTAAAGGATACGCACTAGAACATTTAATCAGCTAAACTCTTAGAAAATGATAACTTTAGGGGAATTTTGAGAGGGTAGAGAGGAAAGTACAGTCTTATTCTCAATTTCAGAGAATTAAAAAATTAATTACTTAAATAACTGATATTTTAGTGAAACTGCTTATCACAAAACAGCTCTAGAAAACACAACTTCAACAATAGACACATAGTAACTTTTCCTCATATCACAGACTATTACAAACTTTAAATTTGACCTATTTTATTTAATATTTATTAATATGCAAATAATAGCAACTTTACCATCCTCCTCTTAATTTTTCCCTTTGTTTTTTAATTTGTGTGGAGTACAGACCTATTTTCTATTGAACTCTCCCTCTGTCTTTCTTGTCAACAAAACTCACCAATCTCAACTCAGCACTAAATTCCTCCAGCCTCATGGAAAATTGTTCACATTAAGAACACTCTGAGTGTTGCAGAGTGCTCTAATTTTGATGCCACCTTTCATGTAAAGAAATACTGGGTAGATAGCAGTACCATAAAATATTTCTTTTCCAGCATTATATTTCTGCAATTAATTATAGAATTCATGTCTGACAAGATCTTGGAAAATTTTTCTGGTCACTGGCTCTCACATCAAGATTCAAACAGGTTGAGCTTTGATGGTCTGCAGCAACTGTATAAAAAATAGATTAAATATCTGCTGTGACACTCAGCCACTAAATAGTTACTTGATACATTTAAAGTGCATTGAAACTAATTTGAGTGGGGATAGGAAAATGCATATTTAGCACTTCAGCATTTGAGCAAAGATTGCTGAATCACAGAGATCCAGGATGAAATGCAACAGCAGAGCTCCTCTGACCCCCTTTCTCACCACACTGACAATAATTAGCTGATGTGTGAAACTCAGGGAACAGGAGCATTTATAGGTGTCATTAACAGGGTGACTCCCCACCATCACTCTACACGTGGCAAATTCCTTTTTACTGTTGTAAAATGTATTTCTGCCTTGGGGCACTTTCAGTTGCTGTTACCTTCTCTTCTGCCTTTGAGCCGAGCTCCACAAAAGCAGCAAAGATCAACTCTAGACCCAACTGCGAAAATTTTGGAGCTCCAGGCCTGGGGAGCA